>NW_028297193.1:4737911-5037911 GCF_055798465.1 Pogonomyrmex barbatus
ATTTTTGCAGTGTACGCAATGTTGATTGGTGTTTAAGCATAGGAACTAAACTCAAGCAACGAGAAATACGTAGATGACTTAACAGTCTAATTTACCTTTTGGATAGTATTGAGCACCTCTACCTTCCCCATAACCATGAGAAGGTCCACGTGTTCCGTGTCCACCTTGACTTGGTCTTGGAGGTATACTCCTTGGCCCAGCTCCGCCACCACCATGTGGATGTCGCTATGTCAAGAATTACAGATAATGAAATATGAAAAATTATGATCTTTTTTTCAAACAAATAAATTTTAAATTATTGATATTGCAAAAAT
The DNA here is from genome assembly GCF_055798465.1 of Pogonomyrmex barbatus. Lineage (NCBI taxonomy): Eukaryota > Metazoa > Arthropoda > Insecta > Hymenoptera > Formicidae > Pogonomyrmex > Pogonomyrmex barbatus. The sequence continues at coordinate 4,738,226 of NW_028297193.1, forward strand.
TTTCTCTTGCATATAAATGTAAGTTGTATATATATTCTTACCATTCTTCTAAGAGTATTCATCGGCCTTGTTAATGTATCACTGATGCGCCTTGCGGGCGGCTTTTTAGGATTAGTGGAAGGAATGTGCACTGCGCAACATTTAATAAATAGCCCCATAAATATGATGAAAGCTATACCCATTAATAACACTGCCCACCAAAATTCCTAAAACAGATTTGACAATGTTATTAAATAAATAATATAAAAGTAAGAGCCACAAGTAAAGTCTATACTTACAGTTATCCATTGCGCCACTGATGATAAAGTTTCTTTGTTGAATAATAGATTTTTCAATCTCGCAAGTGGTCCTTCTGTATCCACAGCTCGGCATTTCAAGAAAACATCGCAATAACCCTGAAGAAAAAATAAAAATTCTATAATTATGATATTTCCAAGACAATTTAATAATCTGTGCACATTGTATATCATTATATTTTTACATCGAAGTTAATAATTTACCTGAAAATTATCACAAGGCGAGCCAGGTCTGAGGCTCATTCCACCCTCGGGCAATCCTACCATATGTGCAAACTCGCTTGTACCACGACATGTTGATGCATCAGTTCCATTTTGACAGGCTAATTCGCAGAGTTTTCGCTTGTCGATGTTTGGTATGATGCTGCTCGTTAAAAAGCACTCTGTCAAATTCCACTCCAGGCAAATGGATCCTGTGCACTCTCCATTGATGCACAACTGTAAATAATGTATTGTTGAAGCCATCGTCAACGATAGTTAAATCATTCAGAATAACAGAGCGCGATTACTTGAGTGCCCTCGTTGCATCTAGTCTTGTTGGCTTTCGGTAACGGCGCTGGACATTCGGAGGACCTTCCATTGCATGTAGAATTGTAACTACAGTCCGATTCGGCTCTACATTGGACTCTTTGGGAGAGCGGCACAAACTGGCACGTTTCGCTCGAACAGCAGGGTCCTTGACTAGGGCTGCAAACGCATAATTACATTTATGAGGGACAAATCGAAGGGACATGCCGGACAATGTCATCCAGTTGCGTTTCGCTTGCATATATTGCGTACCTGCATTGTGTTCCGTATTTTCTACTACAACCTTTCGCCGTATCATTTTTGATTTTATCTAAATCGGACACCTGTCTAGGATAGCAGCATTTGTCCACGCACTCGTCGTCATCGTATCCGCAATCACACTCTTCGCCAGCCTCGACAATTTTATTCCCACAAAACGCTCCTATAATTAATAAATGCCATTAATATATACCTTGCCGGGTAAGTGGAAATATTAGACGTAACATTTATTTTTATTTCTCTTGTTTATTCTACTGTAGCGTGAAGAGAAAATGTGACGTAAAAATACCAGTGAAACAGTTCCTCTTCTTATTATCCTCAATAGCATCTAGGACGTTGCTGATATTGCCAATGCTGCACTTTGAAAACTTGCTGTTGTTCGGTCGATTTCCGCTTGTCGCCGAGGCGAACATAATGTAATTACCGTCCAAGCCTCCCGGTCTGCATTCCGGTGGAAAATCATGCTGGAAAAAAATTATCGTTATCGTTACCTCTGCATTCTAGTTTGAGCACTTAGGTTCACGCGAATTTTTTTTCAACTTACCGGTGATCCGAAGTTATGACCTATCTCATGTGCCAGAGTTAGTTGCGATACTTTGGGCGGTACACGACTGTTGTAATTCACGAAAGTTATGATGCCAGTGTTGAGGGACCTCTTAGTGGACTGATACAGGCCAGACACCGTCTCGGTATAAGTCTTATACTTCTCACAGATACCGCCGGATGCACCGGACGCGGAAGCAACCCAGGCGAGTCCGAGAGTACCACCAGTAAAGTCTCTGTCGACAAAGCATGAAATAGCGTTTACAAAGCAGCCGCGAAAGCGGAAGCAAAACGTAGCATGTTGTTTTGTTACTCCGTTTACCTGTAGGTGAAAACGTAGGCAAGACAGAAGTCCTCGTGATTCGAGAGAGAATGGAGATTTAGGAAGTTGCTAACGTCGATATTCTCCATACAGAACGGGTTCGGCTCGGGGCTGTACGGTTGTTGAGGCGTGCACGCTGTCTCATCATCGATCTGTTATCAGATATAGTATGTCAGTTCGGCGAGTTGATATTCACACACCGACGGACGCTGTTTTCGGGCGCGATACTGTTACCTTTATTCGCTGAACCTCGAACTTGATGTTCCTGTGCTCCGTCCTACCATCAAATTTCGTGTCCCTGTAGATGTAATTCACGGCAGTGACGTGATGTGCGATCAAGGACAATATTTCCTCCCTGGTTTTCTCTGCGTCGTGATGCAGCTGCAAGTACAAACACGAACGTGTTGAATATCCGTGGCAACTGTCTGAGATTGCACTCTCTTATTTTGTGCGACAAAATTTTTCCTGCCGTGTATTTGTACTTGACAGAATTTTCGATATAGAAGTTTCCAATTTCCAACATTAAATAGCTTGTAATTAAGTTTCAAGTTTTAGATGTTTATAAAAAGCTTGGCTTTTATATATATATATTTTTTTTTAAGGTCTCAATTTAATTATAATTTAATGTGCGGATGTATTTTCTTAAATTGTAACGCTAAATATAAATGGAACTCTCTATAAGTTTTTATGAAAAAGGAAGCTTGAAAAAATTTATCTGAAAAAAATCATTAAAATTGCTTTCAGTGGAACGCACTATATGCAACGTACGGCGATATCAAAGGCTGCTGGAACATAGGGCGTAGGAGATAGGAATATTCTTTTTGTGAAGAATACCGGAATGCGGATGGTGTCTAGTTTGTTGAGAAAATGCAAAGGGGAATTGCACTGACCGTGCTGCCGACGAAAACGCATATGAATGTGACCATAGAAAGAGAACGGTCGGTATTCGAGGTATTTCTCTATTGTGTAAGGAAATACTGGCATTCCCTAGTTACAAATTGCCAGCAAGAATTGGGTCATTTCATCGTTTTAACACTCTGCTATCTTGCCTTTACTTTTTCTACGTAATTATAAATATCAGTTTCGTATTACTCTTTCTCTCTTTCTCTCTTTATTGCTCGATAAACAGTAGCATTTATGGAAAGAAATATTTGATTTTTAAGTCCAAAATATAAATACAATACTAGAGAGAAAAAATATAGTATACTCTAAATTTAATCAAGTATGCCAATTTTCCATATGTTGAAATTTTTCTAAAATTAATTATAAGTTTTATAAAATGAGGAAAGTAATGACGAACATCTCTTACTGACTCAAATATATAAATTGCTTTTAAATATTCTCGAAAATATATAATAAAAAAAAGTGAAAGAATTTTTAAAATTATATCCAGTGTGTCTAGAATTTATTAAGAAAATTTAAAGAATGCTTTTTCAACAAATTTACAAGTGACGCACTTGAAAAAAAATATCACGTACCTGTTCGGAAATGTGCCTCCATATAAGAGGATCCGTTTGTATAAAAAGCGAGCAAGTATTGTTCTCTTTCGACCTGGTTGCTCTTCGTGGTCTGCGATGACTAGGTTCGTTAGCTTCTCTACTATACTTGTGACCGGGAGTCTCTCGATCGCCATTCCAAGGTATAACATTTGGTTTCGGTTCCTTCTGACTTGTCGGGATTGTCTTAGGTGGTTCATCTGGTACAGCGGAATTCTGCACTCTTTCCATCCATTCTATTACATCACTATTGGTAATGCCACATCCACCGCCGTCACCTGAAAAGTTTATTGTCGATACAAGATTATTTTTATCGTCAAAACATGACATTGATATATTATATAATCGCATGACACTTGATGAATAAACTTATTTCCTCAGATTAATAAATTAAAAATCTAATTATTATTCTGAATGTATTACTCTGATATTACTCTATATATTCATTATATTCATTATATTTATAATCTTGTTCCAAAAAGAGTTTTCTAAAACAGTAAAATTAATGGGTCAATTGTTACGAAAAATATTAAATTTTGTCGTGTTAAGACTATAATATCTATTTATTCATGGCTCGAATTGACCATAGTGGGAAACAGCACGATAATAATAGAGGCCATTGGTGTTTCTGCTTTCTGAACTATGGTAGATGAAAATCTGGGAGCGTGAGTCGTAAGCCATTTCGAGGTAGCGCCGCAAGGTTCCTAATTAATGGCAAAGTTCATTGCCATTAATTCTGAATCTGGTTGTGGAACTCGAAACATCCACGGGCCACGTGGGAGCCTTACATCATCGATGGGGACTGGGATACATGCGCTTCGAGTTCTATAGATAGGCCAAAGTCTATATTCTAAGGCGTCTTTGGATAGGAATATAGATCGAATAATAACGACGTGGAGAAGCCGCCCAGGTCACGTATCGTGCAATCTGCGTCACGTGAGTCGCGTTGTCACCGAAACAGCGGCGCGCGCGGCTTAATCATTGGCACAATTCCGCAATACGCTCGAGGTATCTGCGTGAAGCGAATATATGGGCATAATGCGGCGACTAATGGCGACCTTGTCGCGGTCTCCCGGGTGTCGTACCGTGGTGCATAACAACGCTGTTACGCGCGGAAACGCTGTATACGCGTGCGAGAACGCGACGCGGCCCGGCTCATCGGAAACCAACTTGCACGATCTCACGACTGCGAAGAGAAAATGTCTTCGTCCTCGACATGAAATATATTTCCCGACATCTGCAAGATTTTTTTCACGACAATATTTTTTCATCCGCAGCTTCTGTTATTTTTGAAGGCTGAAAGAGCGATTTAGTAAATTATAAATTTTTTTTACTTCTTTTCTTTCTCTGATTTTTATTCACTTCTTTTCATGCAATTTTAATCGATAGATAACGTAAGCAATATTCAACGAGCTTGTTTCAAGTGGCAAATTGAAAGTTTTTATTCTTGCAGTGTCTTTGTTATATTTTATTAATTTATCCTACTTAGATTGTCTTGTACACTTTATATAAAGGAGAAATATATCATATTTTTTTGATTCGACGTTAACAGGCTAAGATTAATATCGTATCCTCTTAGAGATTCTCCTGATTCATCATCCAAAGTCATCTCGCATAAGTATAAACCAATAGCATCATCACCGATACGGCTGAGATAATCGTGGCTGTCGGCTTTATTGGCTGGTTAACCGTAAGCCGCGAGCTTTAATGACTAACGGCGTTTCAGGTGTGACGATATTGGCTGTCTGTGCTATTGCTGTCTATTATCACCGTCGACGTGTTAGTGTTAATAGACATTTCATAAGGTGAAAATGAAAGAAATGTCGACGAATCAACCGCGCTGCTCTTTCCAGGCGCGTGCTCCATCCGTTAATGCTCGACTCGCGGATGACAGATTACTGTACCATTTACAAGTCATGCATTTTTCTAGGCCTCAAAGAAACGCGAATTCAATTTTTTTGTCCAAATCAGAGCTCGATATTATTTGAAATATGTATCTCTTAGGAATGTGTTTACGTTTACTCCCATCTCCTCCTCTGTGATTTTCTTCAGCCTCTAAATATCATCTATCGTGTCTGATAATCGCATCACGCTCCAAGAGACTTTGGTCTCCCAGCACATTTTGTTTTATTCCATTTTTGCTCTTCTTGGCCATCGTCATGCCTCGCATAGTGCCTCCAATAAATGTAGCAAACTCATAACGTCGGACGTGTTTCCGAGAAGCAAACACAGCGAGATTTGGGTCCACGCAGCATGCACGGACGGGCGGCACGATAAATATTACACGCAATACGCCAGCCTGTTTATTTCAACGTTGGCCGTTTATGCTACCGAGCACGGTGATGACGGTGGATTGCGCAATGCGAAATCTGCCAGTCATCCGTGCAGTCAACTGCGCTCTGACTATGCCCGATCTCAGGGACGAGACTGCACCGAAGGCAATACCACCCGCATACTCATCCGAATGGACTACTTTCCTCCCTAACGACACTGTAAATGGTGCATGGAATTCGTATCATCGCGCGGACTTGCCGATATCCATATTCACGTTTAAGCGACGCAATCTTACGCTGGTCGCTAAAGCGCTTCATTTCGCTTGATATCGCGAATTCGCTTGATATCGAATACGCGGAGGGACGCCGATAGTTCAGCAATTTCGTCCGAATTGGCTGATCCTCCGACAAATTTTGAAATAATTTTGCCATCGGTGTAATTTTCAAATGTAATACGATTTTATACACTGAGAAAAGTTATGTTAATGTAATGGCAAAAAAAGAGAATTATTCACAAGTAACACAAGATTTTCGTTAGACAATTTTGTTAAGATAGCAAAATGTAATATTTTTTTTATTAGACAGGCAAACGTTTTGATTTAATAACACAATTTCATTTGGTTACTCACATTTTATAAATAATAATATAAAATGAGGTTGCAATTACAAAAAAATAAATATTGTTAGTTATTTCAACAAAATAATCTTATGATAGAAAAGATTTTTGTTAAGTATAATGTGTTATGTGGCTATTTTTATGTGATAATGTTTTGTAAAATATTTTTGTTAATTGTATTTTTATTTAATATATTTTGTGTATTTTGTGAGTGTGTGTATGTAATAAATTTAATAAATTAATATCGTAAATAATAACCAACGATTTAATTGGCCATGAAATAGCTTTAACATCAGTAATAGAATTTTTCTTATTCATACCAAACATTTCTCTCAGTGCAGAGACTTCGTGGGAATAGAATATATTTCAGTAATACTTCAGTAATATTTCAGTAATGTATAAATAATAACGACAAAATTATATATGACACACTGATTTATCTTAACCTTAGGATGCATTAAAGATCTAATTATATCTATATATATAAAAAAAACTCTTTTATTACAAACATCCTCAGTTAACATACCCTTTCATTAAGGCGAGTGGCTCTGACGTATGGATAGACGTGTTTTTAAGGACAACTGCTGAAGGATCGCGTTAAAGGAAGAAAATGGAAGATGTTCCGAGAAGAGAACGAAAGATAGGCATCGCGTGACAAAAGGGTGGAAAATGGAGAGGCACGATGTCGTGAGGCGCCACATCGAGGTCACCGTCGTTGAACAACATGTCCAGACAAGCGTTCAAAAACGTTCTCGGTCGTATGGCCGCCTTGTAATTAGTAAATCTTTCATGCATGATGGACATAATAATTATTATCGTAACCGGTAGTTAACCAAATCGTTTCCAATTTAAATTTTTCATTTTCTCCGAATACATATGCGCGCGTTGTTTTCTCGTCTTTGCATAAAGAAGCTCGCAGCTTTGTTCGAAGTCATTATACAAGCGCGATTGTTTCGAACATTATTAAATAAACTTTTGCAACTCAAGCCCAATGCACAATTTATGTTATCGCCCGTAATGTAAACGAATCAGCAGAACTTGCAATAATAAAATAACGAAAAAATGTTTATGCAAATGTACTTTACAAAGATATTGGAAAATCACAGTGTAATTTTATAAAAATATTTTTATTTGTTACACTGCGTCATTTTTTTTTTATATTTAAAAAGGTATGATTTAAAGACTAACATATTCTGCTGTCGTTTCATATTCAAATAATTTTTAATTCTATTAAAACTAAATGTTTTATAAAGGTATAGGTGTTGGAAGATATACTAGTAAATATAGAAGATATACTAGTAGATATATAAGATATACTAGTAAAAAAATAACGAACAACGTCAGATATTGAAAGTTTTGTAATAAATAGCTCAAAGTTAAAGGTCCTTTCTCTGGTTCAAACAAACTATGCGCGCGAACTTACGCGTGAACAGTAACGTGCGCGTCAGGAGTAATAAAAAGCAAGTTAATAAAAAAATGCATCTTATTTTCTGTCATCTTACCTTGTCGAACGTCCACGTACGGATCACCGACGTCATTCTCATGATAGATCACAGAATGTAACGTCTCATTTATCTCATGCGGCGGAAAGTAGTAATGCGCCCTTTCCACGTACCACGCACCACTTTTCGGTGATACTATCTTCCCGTGGAAGACTCCATCACTGACACTTCCAAACACGTGGCTACCAGGTTCGCCTGAAAGCAGAAAATATATTCCAGATCAGACGCGTGTCGAGAATAGCTACAGGAATTTTTATCATTTTAATCAGAGCGATAAATCTTTAAGCACGTAAGACTCTCATTTGGTGCAAAATATAATATTAACAGCATATAGGGTCATCATAGTCATCAATATCATTAGTTATTTTTAATATTTTTTTCATTATTTTTTTTTTTTTGGATTTCTCACGTATTAATCTTTAAATATTTCAAAAGTGGAAATAATTATTATATCGAAAGTAGTATTAAAGAGAGATTGAAAAAAGATGTTTCAACTTTAGTTTGTTTCTCTTTTTGCACATATTTTCATATTATTTGGAACAAAGAAAATTCTGAAAGTAATACGAATATTTGGATAGTTGCACATATAAGTAAGAAACCGTGTTCAAATGTCTGTAACTCTTGTTTCACTTGAAAAAGTATCGACTGTGGTGGAAATTTTGTCGGCAAAACTTTCGGCAGAAGTCTGTTGGCTTACGCAGCAACTTGTTCTTCCTATCCCGCTATCTAATTTATTCGTTTAACCGTAGAGATTCACGTAGAAAAATTAATATCGTGCACATATATATTTATTTTGCCGCAAGAATAAACAAGTAAAAAAATTAAACAGGACAGAATAGAGATCTGATTTAATTACAAAAATAAAAAATGTATAAATATGTAAATTTTAATATATACAGAATATTCTTTCTTGTAAAAAACTTTTTATGTATGAATTGTTTGCGTCAATCTTTTTGTTTAAAATTCCCTAGTTTTTAACTTGTATGCACATGATAATGATGTCGATAGTAAAAATTTTATAAAGTAATTTTGTAACATGAGTTCATTTCATGAACTTATATAACTTATAACTCTTTTGATTTAAAATTGAAATGTGACGATGTAATTACTGAACTTGCAAATTACCAGTTTTATTGAGTTAAACAATATTATTTTTTTTTTATACTAAAGGAAATTAACAGAGTTTTGATGTGAAATTTAAAATTATCAAGATGTTATTCTAAAGTTGCAACGAAATTTGGAATAATCTAATCAAATTTCGCTGCAGAAAATCCGCCTTCAAATCCATCACGAATCAACTTTAAAACGGTCGATATTTTGTCAATTAATGTGTATGGCATGAACTAAACAATATTATTTTTCGTTTTATACTAAGCAAAGTTAACTGTGTCGGAATTTTTATGTGAAACTTGGAATTATCAAGATATTTATTTGTTATTCTAAAGTTGCAACGAAACATGAAATCCAATCAAATTTTGCTAAAGAAAAGCCAGGATCTACAAAATCCACCAGAATCGACCTTGAAACAATCGATATTTTTTTCCAATTAATGTATGACATAAATAAAAAGACTAAATAAAGTTCTTGACAGCTTCTCACAAGAACAGTTGCGCCTTCGATAAAATAAGTAATATCGTAAAACTAACATATATGAGAAAATAATATAACGTTAAAAAGAAATATCTTTTTGCCAATCATCTGCGAAATTCGAGAATTCAGATTCCATAGATATATCATCCGATTTAAAAATTTCTTCGATAAAACGTGCAATGAATATTTTATTTCCCTTTGTGCGAAGGAACTACGTTTGTCGGCAAAAATGCATTTGGTTTTAAAGGAAATGTTGTATCTCCGTCGCGGATATAACGTATGGAAAATATTTTACGACACGTTTTCGACCAACCGGACCGAAAGGTATTGAATCATTAAATGCGGAGGACAAAACCTCAGCGAGTATTGCAGGTAGCCAGATAAACGACAATAATAGAGAGAATATTCAAAAAGCGTTTCGCGCATATCCTTTTTCCCTTTAGATAATAGATCATAGGAAAACGTAGTCGCCCGCACAGTCGAGCTTATCACAATTCAAAATTCCTTTTGACGCGAAAACAAAGGGAATCTTACACTTCCGATACTAAAAACAGCCTTTCAGTCAGCCTCTAACATCACTTTAGAGTTCTCTCTCGCGCGCACCTTTTTAACAATAATTTTATTCTTTAATTTTTTATACGAAAATTTAAACAAAATTATACTCTTCAAAATATATAAGTAATATTTGTAAATTTCTATCACGGAAAAAATGACTTTTCAAATGGAACACTTTTTCAAAGTTAATTAAATAAAGAATTAAAATTAAAGCGGTAATCTTGAATATTTTAGTCCAAATTGATAGTCATGTACTAACTAAATGATTCTTTTAATTTTTGAAAAATTTAAAACGTGGAAGATATATCTGAATAATCTTTCATATTTATAGTCGTAAAATTTTCCACGGGCTTGACAAACGTTGTACTTCGAAGAACTCTGTAACAGTGACAAAGTGCTCGTACGGCTAAATTTCCGACTTTCAGAGTTCCTTTGATCCGTAAATTGAAATATGCCTTTTCGCGGCATTATATATCCGACGAGGAGACCGAGGTTACAACTAGGTCGCGAAAAGTCGTGGTACGAGGTTTGATAGATAAACCGTTTCCCGCCACCTCATCCTGATTCATAATTTAAAACGTCCTCTGGCTTGCTGTCCTCCCGTAAATTACTACACTGAAAATTCCATCTGGTATCTACGCCGACACGCACTTTTGCGTGTCGGCGTAGATACCAGATGGAATTTGCCTCACCTGACATCGGGAAACGTCGCTTTCGCGACGCACAAAGAAGCGGCATCGCCTCGTCGAAGCTGCACGATGCGGGATGCAACCGGAATGCATGCCGACGACGGAGGTCAGACAGACCACGTGAGTGTGCCGCGGTTATAAATTTAAGTATGGCTCTTTGTTTGTACAGTTGAGAGCACTTCCCTCTACTTCTGTTAAATTTAGTTTATTTTGACGGAAGTTCTTTGAATATGCAGAGCGTCTCGTAAGGATAGCGTTAAACTTCAGCAGTGCATTCTGCGATGGATTTGAAGACGGCTTTCCTTCAGCGAAATTTGATTAGATTCCATGTTTCGTTGCAACTTTAGAATAATAAACATCTTGGTAATTCCGAGTTTCACGTCAAAACTCCGTCTCGCAGTTAACTCCTGCGCCTCGGTATAAAGTAAAAAAATAATATTGTTTAATTCAACAAAATCGGTTGAATTTGTAAGTTTAATAACCATCATTCAATTTTAAATCAAGAAAATTTTCCGCCGCGGACTCTATCTTCATTTTATTTTCATTTGCAACGTAATTAATGATACGAATGTTACAATGGTAAATAAAGATTCGCGCGTTAAAATTTATATAAATATGTAAAATTACATTTCGATATTTTCCGACTTCTTTACATAGCAACTGCTTTCCTTCGGCGCACATGCAGTCGTTCTGTTATTTTTGCAGAAACAAACACAGATATTTCTTGCGTAATAAATTATTAAAATATTTTCAAAGAACGTTGTGAGCGCATATAAACATAGAAACTCATACGATTTTATGCTGGTGAGTCTCCCGCGAGTAGAAAGTTCAAGCGATCGCTACCGATCGATTCTACGTAACTTTACATTGCGGGCGTCATTTATGCGAATATATGGGGCACCGAGAAGATTGTCGACTTGATATCATAATATTGCAAGTCTATATTTGGAAAGGTGCGTCGATGTACCGATGTACACAAGATGTACCGTTCAAGTTACAGACCTCTAGCGCTATTACAGTACACACACGCAACACACATACGAGATATATGCATAACCGCGCTTTCATTCAACAATAGATGTTATAGAAATAGCTGAGAAAAAGTGTGTTGAGATATTTTGTAACTTTACTGATACTGTCTGTATGTCATTTATATATAAAACAACTTTTTAAACTTTTTATTTGGAGTTTATAAAATCAACGCTTCAAATTCAAACTACTTTTAAATTAAATTATATATTAATATTAATTGAGGAAGAAATGCGGTTAACTGAGAGAACGTAGATATTTGCACTGAGAAGAAAGTTACATTAACATGGTAACAAAAAAAGAGAATTGTTCACAGTAACTGATTTTCATTAGTCAAGTTAAAAGAGCAAAATATAATATTCTTTTAATTAAATAAGCAAGCTTTTTGATTTAATAATATAAAATTGCAATTACAAAATAAATTTTCTTTTAGTTATTTCAACAAAATAATCTATTATGATAGAAAATATTTTTGTTAAGTATATTTTTATTTAATATGTTTTGTGTATTTGGTGTGTGTGTGTGTGTGTGTGTGTGTGTGTGTGTGTGTGTGTGTGTATTCAATGAATTTAACAAATTAATATCGGCGTGGTAATCAACGATTTAATTGCTCATATACCAATAGTTAATATAAAATAATTTTAACGTCAGTAGCAAAATTTTTGTTATTCCTTTACCAAATATTTTTCTCAGTGTATATAAAGTGGAACATACCGATTAGGTTGCCCTGATAAATATGGGAGACGTCGGAGCCGTACTGCCTCTCCCCCGTGGACTCCTCGATAATTAGGTTGTTACTAAAGGTGGTCAAGTCTCGCTTTAATCGGATGTGGAAGTCCTTGCCGTGCGCGCGAAACTTTAACGTCACGGTGCTGTCGCGGTTGATCGACCTCTTCGCCCTCAGGTGGCTCCGGTGGACCTCCTCGACAGGATATGACAGCGTTTCGTAGTGGCGGATGTACTCGTTTAATCGGCGAGCTGCAACAAAATTCACTCGATAATGCACTCGAAGTATGCGGCTTTGTGGAGTGTTAAGTTAAACTTTATTCAATTTCGGAGTCCGACCTGCCGCAGTCGTGGAATATTAAATAGCCTAAGACGCAACTTAAGAGAACTCGAATAAAGATGGCCTTATAGAAATAACTGCTATAAATATGCAGTGACATCGAGCGGATATTGAGCGTCTCCTTCGAACCTATCAATAACAGAGCCGTATTTTATCTGCGTATTTTCACGGATAAATAATGGCCGGCCAAACTCGGACACGCGCAAAGGCTGCCAGGAGCTCTCTGAGACATTTCGCGTAATCAGGTCGATCGAATAAATAATTCAGTGTGTCTATCGCGCGAATTTTTGTGCTCCCCTTACACAAGCCTGCCCGCCAGCGACGCTAGGGAGACGGACTTGTTTCTCGCAAGTCTAACAAGTCCCAGCTCGGCTGTCTCATATTGCACGATAAAAGTGCGGCGTGATCCGATCGACATGTTATCGATGGGGAGAATCGGACCGGAGAAATCCTCCGGAGATTCGTCTCGGAATTGTGCTGCGTTTAGTAGCTCATCCCTGGTTACGTTAACGAGACAAAGTCCTCACAGAGAGTGATACCAGTTTTACTTTTCGCAAGGGGAAGGGGAACGGGAGGAGGGAAGGGGGGGGGATGTTGTGCATAATTTTCCAAAAGCGCAGTCTGAATTTATATTAGGCGACTTTTACCCCGTGAAAAAAATTCGCGACAAAGGGGAGGCAACGGCCACGTGAAGAGCTACCCCCATTTCGCCGGATTTGACGTATCTGCCGGCGATGTGAGAATGCACGACACCCCCTTATCCCCTCCGGGAATCCCAAACGCTTTTCGCCGAGATGCCGTTACTCGGGCAAACTCTCGGAACAACGTCGCCGTAGTGTATGAATATTATGGAGGGCAAAAATGCACTTTCCTCGTCGCGTCATTTAGCCGATTTTCTAAAGAGCGTCTCGCAAGCACCTCGCATTACGCATTACGAGACGCGCACCGCTTCTCCACCATCTCGTATTCACGATAAGTGCAATTGCGCAAATGAGTCGGCCGATGCCAGACGCATAACTTTTAAGGCTGATCACGGTAAATGAGGCGCGTAATTCCCGAAGTTCTTAACTGTCTTCGAGCCTATTTGTCGAACGACGTTAAATTGTGTCGCGCTAAACGAAGATATCTCACTCTGAACACTTGCTCTGAACTTTGTGTTGTGTGCGACGTCATTCGGAAGGAACGATTTTGCTGAAGTATCTAATGATTTGGTCGGACGCAGATTTATAAATAATTTTGGAAATAATTATGTAGAATTCTTAAACATGAGCAGGACACTGCAAAATTTTTCAATACTCTAACGATAAATTCAAGCATTCTAATAATTATTTCGATGGTTTCCAATAAAATTATTTTCACACTTATATTTGATAAAATTTATATATTTTGCTTTAGCAAAACCTTTTTTTTTTTGTGATGAGATTGACTAGATGTATTATAAAATATATTTGATTTACATTTTGTGATTGAAAGGATATATATTTTATAAAAACATATCCTTTCTTCGCTCCGATGTTTACACGACGCGCTGTTACAAAACGAGATCACTCCATTATTTTGAAAATTCGACATCCTCCACGTTCGATATAACTTTTATTCATGAAAAGTCATTCGACAAATATCGCGAAGAATTTATGAACAATCAGGAGTAATTTATGTATCCAAGGAAAATGTAGAAAGAAATGAAATTGTTTCATGATCGACATTTTATCTTAATATCAGGCATTTAATATCATTATGCGAAAGAATTACACGATGCTGCGCAGCCTGAGAAATCATAAAGATGCTTACGCAAGAGCATTGCGCGTTCAAAAGCTATAATTATAGCGTCTTATTATGTACAGATTGAGTATCCTTCCTCTTTTCCGGTATTCAATACTAAACGATATCTTCCAAGCGCATTTAGCGTTGCAATTTACGAAGATCAAAAGAAATTCTGATACTGAGTGATAATGCAACTGAATTATATTTTTCGAGATATCTCGCTTCCGCCGTAATATCGCAAGTGGAAAAATTGATTTTTATAAAAGCGGGCACTGCACTGTACTTTATTTAGCCCCCAGGTACGGGGGGATGTTAAAAGGAAGACAAAAGAACATTAAAGTTTCCTAGGGTTTTATTCTTAGACTGCGGTATTGGAACAAAGAAGAATTTTACGTGGTAAGCTTGAAATAAGCTGATTGTCCACTCTCGTCTTCACCCGCCGAATCAGACCATCGAAGGAGGCACGAAAACAAATACGGAAGGCTTATCAACCAACGTCACATCCATCTACGTTAAAGGAAACGTTTCAGCGTCCATTTATTACATGATAATAGGACCATGTCAGTCTGTCATGTAATCAATAAAATGATTGCGATCTCTTTACCCCTCTCGTGATACACGTTAGGTAGTTAGCTATTCCAAAAAGAATAATTATTCTCGTTTATACATTCACTGCCAATATCACGTATTTTGCCGAAGTGTCAGACTTAATAACAAGCTCGTATTTTTTAACGAATGTGAAATTGTTCTTTAATAAAACTCTAATTAAATACCATCAGTTTTTTTTTTGTTGCGTCTCAATTTTCAATATCGCAATTATTAGATAAAAATGCAATACCGTCGATGCATTTCTATAACTCTTACGAAAACAATATTAAGATAATTGCAAAAAGTTTCACGATATTTTCATCACGATTGACAGCTAATATGGATTAAAATTTTATTAAAGCTCGTTCGAATTAATAAATCAGATATCTCGCAATTATATTTCTATTTATCGATTCGGGTGTTGATTTTCAATGTTTAATAATACCGTAATTATGTCATTGAACCCGAATCCCGAGATCCATTAGGCAATAATGAATTCTGTCTCACGACTTTGCATTTCGGCGAATACAACCTGTATCGAATAAAAACTCAGGAAACAAGATGCGACTCGCTTCCATATTTCCATTCGCTCTCGAATGAATAGAAGGATTCGAAACGAAACATGAAAATGTATCGACATCTAAAGCTGTAGGGACGCATATGATGCATGAGACAGACTGCGACGACGTACCTTTTTATGCATTGTAGCGGGAGGTGGATCGATACGGCGTTCGTATAACGTTACTAGTTTATCTCAGAGCGTGAAAATTCCGCCCGCTGTAGCACGGGGAAATAAATCAAACGCGCCTGCATCTTTTCGGTGGAGAAAATATACCCCTGTAATACGTAACGAACGCGGATGATATTCCGAATGTGTGCGCAATAAAATATAATAGTTTTTCGCGGAACAATGAAAAGAAATTCCCTCCAGTGATCATTTTTCCAGTTAAATTACGGAACGCTCACGTATCTGTTGACAGTTAAATAAAATTAGAACTTTACAGGAAAACGCGCTTTGCCAATTGTATTTCAGCTGGCATATCGAAATAAATCTTCTCAACCTTTCGCCCCCTGCCCCCGCGGACGGATCAAATGTCGGACGAGATCGCACACGATAGAAAAGTCAAACGTGGGTTATTTTGTTATTTGCAGCGCGAAAACAGAAATCAAAATAAAGTGAAAATGTAACTTCTTCATAATCCTGTGCCGGAAGCGAAGAGACACTAGAAAATTGAAGAGTCATTACTGTACTTTAATGTAATTTCATCCGGTGTTGTAATCCTATTTACTTTCAAGGGGATATAGTAAATGAATAAAGTGTTCGATACACAAACTCGGTTTACAAACCGTCGAGGAAATTAAATCAATTAGAAAAATCTTTTTATTATCTGGTAAACACAAAATTAATTTTTAAGAAAGATGATATCATTTCCACTATGTCAATCAATATTCGTTTTATATAATAAATGAAAGTTGAAATCTAAACTTGCACATATATCAGAGTTCTATTAGGAAATTCTATATTTGTCGCTATGTAGACTAAATTCAGAACAAGCTCGACTTCCAAATAATATCTGGTTCCATAATTAGGAATGGCTTCCTTAAGTAATATTTATCGCTTTACCCAAGTTTTAATTACGCCCTAACAAACGTTTCCAATATTCCGATGCTGAAAAGTAATTTTGACTATGGGAGGACGTACAAAAACCTATCTTGGACGTCGGTTTCGCAACCACTTTAATATCTTGAAGAAGAAAAAAAAACGAAAAGCAATATTCCGAAGAGACGGGGAGGGGATAGATGATATTGGAAAATGAGGTACGGTAGTCTGTAGCTCCCCATTCTACCTCGCAATTTTCCGAGCTATGTCTTCGGCAGCATCGGTATTCTTTCTTGCGCGAATTGCATCGAAAACGCTCCTCGGAGCGCCATGATATTTGGATACGGAGATGAAGGTGCCGCGGGGCCGAGAACAAAAATGCAAATTGTGTGTCTATCCGGTGATACCGACGGGAGCCATCAATCCTCTCGTTGCCGGCATCCTCTCGTAGCGCGACAAAAGCACTGTTCTCAACTCTGTAATATATTTCGAAATTCGAAATGACCCTGCATGTCTTTGGTATAAATTATCATGCACGTACAATTTTATTTATCAACCATTTTTACCAACATTCTTCACTTTTCTCGAAACCACCTTCTTTGCGAATCGGTGAATTTAAGCGATTTTTCCTCGGAAAGAATTTACATAGGTTCGTATCTCTCCCTTTTAATAATTTCCTAATTACAAAAACAATTTTGTAAAAATTTTGTATATTTTATTATCACAATATACAAGAAATACAAGAAATATGCTTTATTTTAAAATAATTTCCCATAGCCGTGGAGTTTGATCTTATATCTTTGATCTTATTATTACTTTTTATTATTTTATAATTTTACAATTCTGATTTTGTGTTTTTAATTCTTTTATTTTATTTCTCTATCGTTATGTATGTTATTCGATACAAAATTCGCGATGATCGCAAGCGATCGCGAGCGATCGTCACGTTCGCTAATGTCGGAACGGAACGGAATTAAATCTCAAGGTAACGCTTATCAGATGTGGTTATTGAGGCAAACGGGTCAGTGCACGTGCCATTATGCTCTTTGACGTTCCATGAGCGTAAATATCCAGCAGCCCCGTGCCGCTTTTGCGAAACCATCGCGCGTTTCGGGAAGCATAGCGTAGATCCTCCATCGCGTCGCTATTAGGGTGAAGTGGAGCACAATCAGACGTCTCTCCCTTTATACGCAAGTACACGTGCGCCGCGGATTGTACGTGGCATTGTCGTGCAGCGAGGGGAAACCGAATCATTATTGACTCGGAATTGAACCTCGGTTATGATACTGTTTATCGCGACGGGAGAATAAAGGATTTCGTCGAATGCGCCTCGGGCTTCGGGTTGTACTTTCCGCTCGCCACTAACGTTCAATCTCGCTAATGAACGTCGCGTGTAACTCCGTCGGATGCAACTGGATTTCTGCAACCGGGAGTTGCGGCGAAACAGAAACGGCCAGACAGCGGATGCGGCGGTGAGAACGATATTTTCGCGGTCGGTTCGGACAGCTTTTAGACAGACGATGGAAGCGACGACGGCAATTTCCAAGCCGGTCACAGATCCGCCTGATCCGCCGCGCCAACCAGTTTCGGAAGGATTTCATTTCCGGACGCGACATTGCATCCCCACGGAATGGATCGTCTTCTCGGGCGGGCGGGGCGGGCGGGAAAAGTCCCGGCAATTTGAAAAACCTCAAAGTGAAATTGCTTCGGCATCCCGGCCACGGCAAAGCATTACCGCGAAATAGTCGCACGCCACAGTTGTCCATATTCGCCATGGTATCTTCTCTCGCTTTTTCCCCTCTGCTGTGATTTTTTTTTTTTTTTTGTTGGACTCAACGCTCGTAACGCGGCAATTAAAATAATCAACTTTAAGCGCGAAATGGCGATTGCACGACAATGAAATTAAGCCGAGAGAGTGGAATCCAATTTTCACCTTTTATCGCTGCGTCTTAGTGGATAATATTTCTGAGCTCGCTTGCACGAAGGAAAATCGCGAAACGATCGAATTTTCATCCAAACGGTTATTGAACGGAATTGAGGTAATGCACATAATGAGCTTTGAGATTCCTTTTGACGAATAAAATAACGAATCGATACGTGCGAAGAACCATTTTGCTGAAGCGTCTAAAAATTCGGCCAGATACAGATCTGAAAATAATTTCGGGCCATTGAAACCCCTGAGTTCCTTATTAGCGCGTCGTTGTTTCGCATTTCGTCGCTACGAACAATCGTTTTGAATACATCAAATATACTCGTGGCTAGCTGTATTATTCCCAGGTGCTACTCGGGAGTGACTGATGACACCGGGAAATATTTCATCGTGGAAGTCGAACGGGGAGCATGAAAAACTCAATTTCCATTCTCTCTCTCTCTCTCTCTCTCTCTCTTGCCGGGAGAATGCTATAAAAATCGAATAAAGGCCAGTGAATTTGAATTTATGCGTCTTGGCACTTCCTGCCAAATCGTCGATCTATCGACACGACATTTTATACCCCGGCCCTTTTTCGTTGTATCACCGAGACGAACCGGTTTCCGGTAGGTGCTGGTATATTCCACGTTCCACAGGAAACAACATAGAGGAGAATGGAGGAGGGAGAAAGAGAGGAAACGGAGAGGGAGGGGGAGGATACAACTCGTCACGGACCGATGAATCTCTCGTTGCACGGCTTATGAGCACACACGATGGACATATGGCTCGTTCGCGATCAATCTCACGCGCCCGCATGCGCGTCGTGTTTCCAGAAACGAAAAAAAGAGCACAATTTCCCGAAGGAAAGACGGAGAGTAAGGCGGCGACAACGGCGGGCAGGATGAAAACTGGAGCAAAGAGCATCGACAAAGTCTAGTTGGACAATGCTCGTCAAAATACAGTAATCATCGATATTAATAGATGATAATAATAGATTTCAATCAGAATGTGTATTAAAAACAGAGAGAAACAAACAGAAAAGACACCATCAAATTGAATTTAATTAAGCTATCTGGATCGTTAAATCAGATTTAATTAAAATTAAAGGCATGAATTATAGAATTAAATTAGATAAATGCACATATGGCTCGTTTCTCTCTCTTTCTCTCTTGTGCTTTATCGAGATAATTTTTCGCAGATATTAATCTTAATTAATATCTAATGGAAATAATTTAATAACGCGAGTATAAAACGTGTGCGTGTGATAAAATCTGTAAGCTTCAGGGGGAATGTAGATTGCCAGCGAGAAGTAATTTAATTTAGCTGCTGTGTATAATCTAATTTGTAAGTATGTTCTAATAATTAACCAACAAACGCATATGAGGAATCTGCAATTTGCCACGGCAGAAATAGCCACTTTCGGGACAATAGTCTCCAAACCAAAATAGAAGTCACATTTAGGGATCTTCAGTCTTCGTCGCGCAGACGTAAGGGGAGAATCGAGAGAATTACTAGCGGATACCGCACAATGTAACGCAACGGGACGTTTACTCGTGTGTAATTAGTATTATTCCCGAAATAGTTTCAAACAATGCGGCGGACGAGCGCGAAACCGCGTAGCAAAATTACACTAACTTCTAAGCTTCTTGAGCGCTTTGAAACTTTTAGCGTTTGCAAGTTCCACGCGGCTCCGTTCGCATTTAAATATAACGATCGCGTGATCGCTCCTCAGGGAAATGGAGCGCACTGTGATGCATTGTAACAGGTCTCGGTAATAATACCAACGACATAAAGTACGTGTAACACGACGATTGTTAATTGTTTATATAACGATTCCTGCCGTCATGGAGGATTTCCATGTGATAAAACGAAAGTTCCGCACAATACAACGTTTACGCGACTCAAATTGTTTGTCTGACTCGTGCGCGCTCCCATCGCATAAATATTATAGATAATGGCGCTATCAACATTCTTAAAGTTAAACGGAGACAGAGAGCGTTTCGTGGCCGCAACTTCCTCGAAAAGACAGTGATTTATATACCTGCCAGACGATTCTGGAGAGACTACTCGAGATCACTCCGGCGTCTTGGTAAACACTCATCGATCGGACGTAACAAGCTTATAAAAAGTTCGAGACCTAATTAATGGAACTGGAGAGAGTTTATAGAGCATGACTACCCATCTCTCGACTGTGGTAAATTCACGGCAACGATTCCCAACTTACACCGCATTTGTTGCCGAGATACGTGGAACCGCGAGATTTGTTATCTTATATGATAAATGCACGCATTTTAGTAATGCAAAATAAGATAAATGAGCGAGAAAAGAGCAAATGATATCAATGAAGAAAAAGAAGCTAAATTTTTCTTCCTTTAAGCTACAAGTTTTTAAAAACTATTTTCCAGAAAACTTTTTTTTTTTTAGAGAGAATAATGTCAAATTTCCAGACGGTATGTGTATGTTTAATAATTTCTATCTATTAAAAAAGTTGTACTTTCGCTCTTTTATTTTTTCGCTCTTCTACGCTTTCATCCTGATCATTTCTCATTTTTCAGAAATTCTCAAGTGCCGCAATCTCACATCGGATTAGTCGCGGAAACACTTCTCCGCAAAAGTCCGTTATCGTTATTCTCGCCGTATCCGCGATTCGAGACTACACCATCGTAAAAACAACGACGGGATGTTTTCACGAAACCGGCGCGATGTGATAAAATATCGGTACGTATCCCCGCACACCATTCGACCATGTTAATTCCCATCAGATCCGCGGATAAAGCTCGGCTCGCCCCCTCCCCCCTTCCCTCTCGTCTCGCGAGGACCCCGCTTATTTCTTATCCTCTCGTTCTTCCCCGTTCCCTGGATTCTCCCCGTTCCTCTCCTCTAAGTTAACGTCGATGTTTACCGAAGTTCGCCCAGGGGGACCGAGGATTTACCACCTCGTGACTCGAGGGGCGAAAATAGGGTTGACTCGGTACACGTTCGATCAGCCCCATGAGGGGA
Organism: Pogonomyrmex barbatus; assembly: GCF_055798465.1. Taxonomy (NCBI): domain Eukaryota; kingdom Metazoa; phylum Arthropoda; class Insecta; order Hymenoptera; family Formicidae; genus Pogonomyrmex; species Pogonomyrmex barbatus. Next base: position 4,759,850 of record NW_028297193.1, read on the forward strand.
ACCCCCGTGGAATGTCTTTTCTTCTTGCAGCCGCTGCCGCGCGCGCGTTTCCTCGATCTACGTGTTGATTCCCGTCGTAAGAGGATCTTGTATAAGTAAAATGGAAGACGATATCTCTCTCTCTCTCTCATCGCGCTCTTGAAATTCGTATCGTCAAGAATTTAGCGCCGTCGCACCGGAATAAGGCAAGGATTTACCCCGGGTGCACGGACCGAGAGAATTTACGGAAGGTGTCGCCTCGAAAAGTAGGACGAACGATATTATTTGTCATTATTATATATCGCGGCACCGCACCGCGCATCGGATGCAGCGTAATCGAACGATAGATGATGCATCTGGCACAAAGTTCTCGAATCGTGTAAATGAGAGAAGCGTATGACGTCAATGGAAAAGAGAGCCAGCCGATAGCAAGCGGGAATAATTTCTCTCCGAGAGAACTTCTTCTCGCTCATAAATGATGATACCCAGTCGATATTCGCAGCGTTGCAATTATTTTCAATTGCCCGAGACGTACATGTATCCACTTTAATTCATTAAGTTTCCGCTTATCTACTCTGATACAAGTAGCAAATTGCAGTCTGATGTTTACGTTTCAAACGATTCAAACTGCGATCCGGTTGCGCATCAAATTTAGACTACGAATGACTGATTAAGTTAAAGGAGAAGAAAATTCAAGGAAGAGAAAGAAATCCGTTCCCACGACGACTTGATTTATAAAAAAAAAAAAAAAAAAAATGATCACCGTTATAAATGTATAACGGTAATTAACAGGCGCCATTTTCGATAAATCTCGGAGAATTAATTCGTAACGTACAATCGTCCGGATCCGATTCGTTTATTTTGCCGTCCCGAAGGGATCCCGATATCATGCAGAACGGGCTCGCACCATCGGACACGGTGGATTTGATAGACCGAGCGGGTGTTAACTGAGAGACCGTAACGACGGTGGAGGAGGAATCAATTGACCCAATTTCACGTGCCGACCCTGTCTACCTCCATTATCTAATTTAACTATTTAGCCAACTGTTCGTGCACTCCCTCGATATAGAGGCTCCAGAGGATAATACTTTCGCGCGAACGAAACCCGAGAACCGCCAATTAATATCGCCTCTTTCGCTCGCCGCGCCGCAGATCGAGATTAACTCTCTGTAACCAAATATAAGCTGTCTCACTACGAGTATATATATATATATATATATATATATATATATATCCGCGAATATCGCGTGACAGGGCAGCTACATTTTTCTATTGAAATTTCAAACAAATAAAGGGCCATTATACATTTGCGATTGTAATCGCGCATAAAAAAATTAACTCAAAGGTAGTTATCTCTTTTTGCCAATTATAAAAGATATTGCTTATTTAAAGGAAATATACCTGTTATAATTACTCTTTCTGGTTATTTTAAATAAAGGCATCAAATGTTAAAAATTTCGAGAGTTTAAAAATATAAAAATTGATAAAAGTGTGTTCAAATCACAAAATTAACATAATAATCGATGTAAAAATATATCGCTGCAATTGCTTTTAAATAAACAAATGTATAATTTTTGTATGATATTACTAGTCTTAGTTTATATAACTGGCAGATTTCGCAAGTTTCGGAAAGATAGTTGCGCGAGTTATGCTTAAACTCTATAGCTGTTTGGCAAGGAGTGCAAAGTATGACTATAGAAAAGCTTTAATTGAATTAGTTTAGAAACACGAGTTTAACATTAGTCTACTAATTAATGTTACGGTCGGATAAGTATGAGAAATTTCCCTTTTTCTCTCATTAATTGCCGTTGAAGCGAACAATGTAGCACAAGAAGTACAAAACTGAATCTCGCCTTGCATGCATCAAGTATATCTCATTTTATACCAGCTGCACAACGTTTTACTTTTTACAATAAATTATTGCAATAATCACAATACGTATATAAATGCGCGCTGTACTATTCTCAATTGCCGTTACGTTAAAAATTGCCCAGAATAAATTTAATTTAATTTAATCCAAACAAAGGAAAATAAAAAATTTGCCGTACATGTATTGTACGAGAGTCTTGTTTATAAAAGCATTAGAAGTCACACTTACGAGACGCTCGTTTCAATAAGCTCACAAATGTAACGATCATTACCACTGCCACGATTAAAGTTCGAGAAATTTACGATGTTCGTGAACGGATTTTGCAATATGGCAAGAGTCCTCGGGATATGGCAAGGCTCTCTAACAGACCGTTGTACAAACTTCAAATGTCCGTCGTAAAAGCTGCGCAGGGAAAAGACAAAAGAGACGTGCATGTCACAAGTAATGCCTGGTGTTCCGAAAGTGTATTCAATTTTCTTGCGTGTGCACAGTCGGCGGCATACGTAAAACGAGTCTCAAAGTTACCGATGTAGTTCGTGCGACATACTGATGCGGATTTCTTGATGTGCCGCATTCGCGCGCGCGCGCGCGCGCGCACACAGATGCGCGTGCACATAAAAACGCGCGGACGCAAAATCGCAAAATGGATTTTCTTTTGAAGCAAAGCCACATAGAGAACCTAATTCATTGCCCACGTTAATGAAATAAAAGATAAATAGCGAAGTATCCATCTCTATACTTTTGTTATCGCCATTAAATGCTCTCTCGGCAAATGGGATTTAACAAAACGGGATGTTCGCGAAATTGCGTTTCAATGATATTACTCTTTTGGAATTTCCAAATACGCGCCCGATGTGACCCACATTTTCCAATGTAATAATGCCATGTAATAATGCCATGCTACCTGTTCGGAAAATGCTGAAATACAGCGCCCATGTAATTCATTTACGTTTCACGTTTGACAGATAAAAGCTATTCATACCCTGTAAAATACCAAACGGGACACATAATAAACATTAATCATCTCGTTGATGAGGAGAAAGCTCGATTCGTTAATAATTCATTAAAGAGTTCATCATTTAAACTCTTTTAAAACTTCTCGTTAATTTTACAAAAGCAATTTCCAAAAAAAAATAATAATAATCTGATTATACAAAACAAATTTCTCATATTCTGCGCTTTATTTATTCGCAGAGAAATTTTCGAGAATATTTTCCTTCAAGTAGAGGATTAAAAGAGCATTAGCTTTCCTCATCTTGCTCCATTTATATCAAATACAAACTTAAATTAAACTTAAATACAAACTTAAATACAAAATTTAATTCTTATTCTTATTTTTCTCATTATTCTTAAATTATGTCATAGCTCGTCTTTATCTTTCTTCAAATATTTATTACATTAATCCTCACAAAAGAAAAAAATATATACGCATATATATGACATAAATGTGTGTGTGTGTGTGTGTGTGTGTGTGTGTGTGTGTGTGTGTGTGTGTAATATACTCAGCTTTGTGGATTGTTAAATCCAAATGATTCTGCGAGTTAGAGTTATGTCTGTGGGGGATGAATAATTTTCAAATCGTTTCATAAAATACGATACTTTTCAAAAAAATTTATCAAGTTACTCTAATTGTAAAATATTAGGAATTAATTGCGGTTGTCACAACCGCACGTCATTGTCATTAAAGAGGATCAAGAGATGTACTTCGTGCTCATTCGCCAAACGATAAATAACGTTCCGCTGCAACTTCGACCGTACATCCCCGATGGTCCTTGCTTCGCTTCGCAAAAACGCGAGATAACATGCGTGCTGTTCTGGCAGAAGCATCGCGACGAGAGACGTACGCAAGATTTATCGCCTTTCACGGTTGCTTCTCTCGCTGCAAATGGCCATCGAGAGGAAGAGAGATATATATATATATATATAGAGAGAGAGAGAGGGAGAGAAAGGACCCTTTTCCGTTCGGCTCCTCGCCACCGACATAAATCATCGACAAGGGATTCGTGACGTTATTTTAATATCGCTCGTGAATTTCGCACGGACGTGTCCGTTGTCCCACAAACGTCATCTCGCGTTGATATCCGCCAAAGAAAAAAAGGGTAAAAAAAAAAAGTGCAAACTACGCTACCCTAACACATAGACATTTGGTATATCGAGATGTTCGGCATGCTTCGAATTTGTCGCTATAGTTATAATCGCAGAAATGCCTCGTAAAGAGTTGCAGCCGACGAAATCTGCGCCAGGCAATTGTGTAATCGGAACGGTTGCGGAGGAATTTATGGCTCGCCTGGTTGCGAGCTCGCTTGATGTCGTCAAGAGGATTAGCGTCGTGCTTCTTGCGAAGCACTTCGAGAATTTAATCCCTTAATCCGCCGCTGAAAGCGCGCGAGCGTTATCCGCGCATTTTTCTTCCCCTCGCGGAAGTAAACACGATGAGCGAACTCGCGTCGGAAGCGCGAAAATCGCCGGAAGCCGATGGTAAGTCGATGTAAATTGCCGCACGAACGGGCGAGACACGAGCGGAAACTAGTTTCGGACACGGTTCGCGGGATGTCACTTTTGGTTCCCCGAAGAGCTGTCCGGCTCCATCGATTATCCGATATAACGGCAAACAAACGGGAACACCGTGACGTGATAACGTGAGCAGACGCGGCATATAGTTGTCACGACATCGTGAAAACAAGAAGACAGTATAGCATAAAGAAATAACGAGTGTCTACGAGAATATCAAAATGATATTATATTCGTCAAAATAATATAAAAGAGAACCGGGAGAAGTAAAAACCGAAAAATAAAAACTCATACATAAATATTTAAAGAGTGAACACATGTTCACATATGTGCGATTCAAAAGTCGGTGAAATAACATTTGAAGTCGATCGACATTCGAAGAGGAAAAATTTTAACGGTATCCCAACACTACGTGTCACGTATTAATATTTCAGCGCGACAAAAATTTAACGTTAGGAAGCGACAAAAAGACGGAAGAAAAATAGCATGGCGGAGAGAGAGAGAGAGAGAGAGAGAGAGGAGAAATTATTCAGAAATTATCTCTGAAAAAATTTGGTTTCGTTCGGAAAATTGGTGAAAATTGCGGTCCGTATCGTGAAAGCTTATGATCGAGTGCATATCGGAGCGATACGAACGAAATTTAGAAACAGCATTACTTCCGATCGTTCCGCGCAACGATACGTAACGTAATGCAGTTTATCGCGCGCGCGTGACTAAAAGTCAAACTTTTACTATGAAAATATTTTCCCGTGTCACATGACGCGCGCACGTACGTGCGACGATTAAATCTGCGCCCAACGCCGTGGATGCAGATATATCCGGCCATCTGCGGCGTCACATTCATCACGAAAGGATCGATGCACTCGGCCGCTCGAATACGCGAATAACGTCGATTAGCCCCGCGTACGTGTGCTGCTCAACAAACGATATTTATTCTGCAGCTCGGTCGCCGCGTTAATCCGACGGACATTACTTTTCTTCTCAACGTAAATCGTCCCGACGTACGTGTACCGGTTTATCAGACGTCGCACGTTTTCCTCGGACTATAAATAGTATAGTAGAAACGAAAAGCATTGTCGATGGTTTCACTGGTGGGGAGGGAGAGGGTTACCCACTTGAGTTAACTAAAACGAGAAGATGATAAAATCTTATTTTCTACCTTTCTACTTTTAAATGCGCTTCGACAAGACGAGTTAATCTGACGTTGGATTGTATATATAGAATTTTAACAGGTTATCTATTTAATCCGGAAAAGAAATTTCTTGAGAAATCCTTGATTTTCAAGATAATTTGTTAAAAATTTCAGGGAAAATAAAAGAGTATTTTTCAATGTATCTTAAATCGTTAAATAAATATATATTTATTGTGCAAAGTTTTTAATGCTTTTCATTCATAAAAGTCTATATAAGTTATGAAATAAAATTAAAGATCACTCGAATTTCAATAATTAGAAAAGAAAAATTGCTGAGAATATGATTTTTTAAAACAATTTGTTAAAAATTCCAAATAAAATGAAAGAGATTATTTTTAAATTATCTTAAATGTATCAAAAAAAAATTTCAATAATTAAATTTGAAATATTTTGAAAGATTATAAGGACTCTAAAAAATAAATATTTTATACGACACAAAATTTTTAAACTTTATTCTCACAGGCTACAAATAAAAAAATTATATAATGCATAATCAATACATCATTCAATTTTTACAAAACTATTGAAATATTTATCTTTATTAAACAAAATTGCATTTACGAAATTGTTGTCTTCAATATTGAATATTGAATATGACATTTGATATTATCGCATTAGCGTAAAATTAACGTGCTTTGATTTTTAGAGTGAATGAATCCACTATTATTATTATCAATTCAGTCAAAACTTCCAATTATAATACAAAGATAAAATATTAAAAAGCAACTTCGAAAAAATTCCCTGATTTTTCAAGGTATAAATAAATTTATTGAGAATTCCAGGTTTTCCAGGTTTTTTCCGAAGATACTGTTTAAAGAACGTTTAAACACGAGATGTAAAAAAACCTAAAATGTTATAAAAAAATATTGGTGTTAGGAAAAAACAATTCCAAAATATTGTATCCTTCTCAATGCTATTTCGAAATAAAAGATTTTATATATTTTTCTTCTCTTTATCATTCATACCATAAAGACTAATTGAAATAGATTTAGTGTCACAATCATTGACAATTTGGAATAAAGTTACCAATTTCTCTTCGTGATTAGTATTTAATTATTTGTCGTGTCCTGCACGACGGATTGAATCTCCATCTCGATATCCTTGGCCCCACCGATACACGTTAACGACTTATCGCCTGCAGAGGCAACTTTCCGCGGAGGAAATGCAATTATACCACTAGAACAACACGGCACGGATGTACTTTGAACTCGCAACACCATTAACGTAGAACTAGACGGTCGATGATCGCATTACAGCCTCGTACGAGATTTTACACGCGAAACGCGTGGAATGTAAATTCATTAACTGATTACAGACAATACGAAACGGAAGCGCCGGAGCACCGTTAGACATGACCGTGTACGATTATTACGTATGTGTTTCCATTTGTAGCGAAGTCCGGAGATAAATATATCTCGACTTATTTTGTTCTCGCTTTTACTCGCGATTATTTTTAAAACGTTTTTCCCTTCATTAAATATCAACCAACAGAACTTAGATTTCTTAGGTGCACAATGAGAATATGGAACACCCCTACGTCAATGTCGAGTCGAGTATTCCCGAACACTTTGCGCTTTCCGGATCCAGACGCGATCTACCGTAAGCCACCCGCCGTAAGAGCGGAAAACCCGCGAGGTCGGCGAGCGTTGCGGTTTCGCGCCTTGACGGATTAACGGTTACTTAAACGTAAAGGATCGTTAATTCGCGGCGACGCCGGGCTTGGAAATCGCGCACCTCCCTCGTTACCGTCGAGAATTAAGGGACCGCATCGCGCGCTTGTTCGCACGCGAGAGGCTCCTTCTTAACCTTTGAGCACCTGGGGGCGCTCGTACGTGTGCATTCGTGAGTGCGTTGTGCTAATACCCGGAAATGCTCTTCGAGGGCTACATTGTCGACGGCGGCGCATTTAGTCCGGATTACCGGCGGAAATGCGAGAACGCGAGGGAGGAGTTTGCAGCCGAAAAGTACAGCCGACTCGCGCAGCCCGCGAAAGCGACTACATCTCGATTAAATTGATTAAAGCCGGCATGCAAAACTTTTCCGATTTCGAGATAACTCGCGAAACGTTTGAGGTGGTATGACTCTAAATCGAGAGTTTTCAGACGCGCGTACAGACAAGGACAATTGCCACACATTAAAAATTCACGATATTTTCGCGTGTCGCCGACTCGCTCAGAATAATCAATAATAAAAGTAATAAAAGTAAAATCGATAAAAATATAAAAAGTTTTCAATTTGTCCACTTGCACTTAAAACGATTGGTCTCGACTATTTTCTAGTTCAATTATCCTCATCCGTTACAAAATGCAAAAAAATAGCTTTGTAAGATTTTTTTTAAAGTTCACAAATGTATCATCAATTGTTCAATTATCAATTATTCTCGCAGTTTTTTATACTCAAAATATTATGACGAAGTACTAAGACACTGATAACCCTCGTAATTTTTTAATGCCTCGTGTTTTAAGCGACGTTGATTAATTTTTTACCTCGGAATACAGCGGGTTTTATTCTCGTAGAAAATAATGATATTTTCACATTATTTACCAAGCATGTACCTGTATTCTATATAAAATACACTAAGAGAGACTGATAAATAATGGTGTGCCGTCCGTATAACGTTTTATACAGGTTTTATTTAAGTTCTATGTAAAACGGAAAGATCTGATCTTTACAAGTTGCTCTACAAAATACAATGAAAACATGAAGAAAATCGAGATGGTAGGTGACAAAATTTCTGATCATGGGAAAAACTGTAGAAACAATAGAAGAGACGGCGAGCTGCGAATTCTCAATTTCCTCTCTCAATTTCTCAATTTCGTCTCTTTTTACTTTATTTCGCCGACAATAAATGTAAGTCGCTATGCCGCGTTTCTATTCTAAATAATAAAAACAAAGCTAAACAATAAACGCAAAGAACGTAAGGAAAAGACAAAATAATAAAATTCTATTCCGAGTAATCGATCTCTCTCAGCGCTCGTAAGAAATCTTTCAGCGGACATGACAGACAAAGTTTGCCGCGAACCCGATGTTACTTGTAAAATTTCGACGAGTGCGATTGCATTTTCGCGCTTTTGACTACTGACTACTTTAAATGCACTTTAAACAATGAAGTTGATCGCTCGACGTTGCATGACATAAGGGGTTGCAACAAAGCAGGAGGAAAGCTGTCTCTTCTCAACAGAGGAGAAATTTACGTCAGGGAAAATTACTTTTCGATTCACGCTTTTCTCCCGTCTATTACGCCAAGTTACATTCAGTTTATTACTCCTAGTATTCGAGTTAACTGACCCTTCAGTTATCGATCAAGCGGATTCTACAATGCAAATTATGCTTCCTAATACAAGATTTCCATCAATGGTTCATTAACTTCAGCGATAGAGAGAGTCTCAGGAAACGTAAAGTGAAAAAAAAAAAAACAAAACCATTAGATATTTCATCTTAAATTAAGTTAAAAGGGATTCCAGAAATCGAAAGTGTGTGTGTGTGTGTGTGTGTGTGTATGTGTGTGTGTGTGTGTGTGTGTGTGTGTGTGTGTGTGTTTTAAGTGATACACTCCGTTCAATTACAATAAATTGACTGCTGCGTCGGTTACGCGATCGCAAAGAAACGAGATTCTAAGGAAAATCGATAATTCCAAGAAGTGTTACTTTTCACTTCTCTGACAGCTTCAAGCGCCAATCAAACTTTATCGAGTTGAGAAAAGTTACGTGATTATGAGTTTGGTGAACACGTGTGAAACTTTTCACTCTTTGGTTTTCTGCCTGTGTAAGGTGGAAAATTACGTGATCGATGCATTTCATGAAAAGTAAGGATCCTCGACAGGAATGTCATGATTTGCCTCGTTAGTCGCAATGAAAATCTCTCGAATGTAGCATATAAACACACAAATCGGCGAATTCATGTATTTAAAGTTCTTTAAAAATAGGCAATTCGATGCGTGTACTTTTCCGAATAATAATTAATTTCGGATACGCATAATTAGCATAAATATTTAAACAGGTGACAAACGATCGAGAGAAGGAAACATCAAGGTGAACCATCAAACTCGCCATTCGCTATATCGATGAATGTACTAACCACCACAAACCACGTACAGACAGCATCTATGAAACAAATGTCTGCGGTTTCGGGTCAACTAAGTTTCACAATCGCGTTTAATTAAAAGCGACGCAAATAGACGAATACGTTTCAGGATTAGCAAGAATGTATAACGTTATTACTTGTAAAGTTTAAAGCCAATTTTATGATTTCACACACACACACACCTGCGTGTCTATTTATTTTCAGCAAAAAGAGATCTTTTTTTTTCGTGCACCTTTTTCACTTTGTCACAACATGGTGATAGATGGCAAACCAAATCTTTTCCGGCGACAAGATAGTTTTTTTTTTTGGCTTTTTCCTCGTTGAAAACGTTGAGCTTTCAATTGCTTTGACTATTCCCACAATGATAGCTTTTCAGCAAAATAGATCTGTACTATGCAATAGTGCTGCATTTATCTCTTTAAAAGCACAGTAATTTCTATCGTAACGTTTATCGGCCTTGCCAGTTCCCAAGACATTTGAAACTGTTGAAATTAAACTATGTAATTTACATCTCGTCTATCTCGGTCTATTTTATAGTGCGGAATAATTATGCGTTTTTATTAGATTATCTCTAATTGTAGAAAATAATGGTTGTCAAATAAAACCTTTAACAATTACAAATGTTTAACACATTACAAATATATAATTAATAAAATTAAATAATTATAAATATATTAAATAATTAATTATTCACTCGAAAATCTTGAACCAATCGATTCAATTTAATAATTTGCTCTATAACATTTTAATAAAATAAAAATATCGCAAATACATTTCTGGCGAACAATGGTCTTTCAACAGCTCTCATGTGAGAAAGTATTCTTCCTAATATAATCAAGATTTACTGGAGTTAATGGAGGATTAAGACTCGTACAATGGAGTCAGAATTCCTCCAGCAATTCGAAAGGAACGCGGCGAATACCAGGACTTTTTACACATATCGACTGATGACAAATTAAAAAATACCTACAACTATTGTGTTCTACATTTTCTACAGTTCTATATGTAATCCAGACATACTTCACTGAGGAGACAACAACGGCCGGATGAACGACCACTTTTCTCCGAGTAAGTATTATCGCTATGGCCGCTTTTAGAAAGCTAGCAGCATTTATATCGAAATTTGAACTCTCGGGAAGAGTCCGAGGTGAAAATCGAAATGGCTACGAAGGAAAATCGAGGATGAAGATTGATTCATCGCGTCCGACAGCTACAAAGTCAATTTTCAGCTTTTAAGAGTCGGAGACAGCAGATATAAACGGACGAGTAAGGGTGGAAGAGAACGAAACAGACACATTCACTCCCACACATGTATATATATACACAGTGGAGATGGAACCTATTCGCGCGTACTCGTTGCCAGGGGTTACCAGAAACGAATTTTAATTTCGACACCGACTCTCCAATTTCGCTCGTCCTCCCTTTCTCTCTATCTCACTCTCTCTCACCGTGTGATGAATGACGATACGTCGGATTGCAAAGCACCGGCTTTATGAGATTCGACCATTCACCTCGGTAACGAAGTTAGAACCCCGTGATAGGTAATGCTCCCGAATATACATATCTACGCGGGATGCAATTTATCTCCAAGAATACTCCGCCATTTCCACGAGGAAGGGGGGGAGGGTTGTCTCGAAACGCGCGCTATATTTCTCGATCGATACGCATCTCCTCTCTCTCTCTCTCTCTCTCTCTCTCTCTCTCTCTCTCTCTCTCTCTCTCGCGAGTATCTTTGCTCTTCTCGCGAAGCAAGAAACTCGCGAGACTAGAGGATCGATATCCGCCTCCATCGCGACACATCGGATGCCGCGTGTCGTGATACAACCCCCCCCCCCGTGCCGCATCTCGACGCGTCATTACGTTGCATTGCGTTGCGCTGCGCGAATCCGCACGACTTCGCTGTCAAATTCCGCGGATGGGTTCAACCCCGCGCGTACGCCGGAGATTGACGGCGCGAAGCTTTCCAATCTCCTTACACACGTGAAATTTGACTACGAGACGTGTACTCGCATCACGATAGCGTAACGACGTTGAAACATGAGACGCTGAATTATCAGACGTGTTTACGCCGTCGTGGCACGTTACTACTGGTACATTCGAGATTTACGGCAAGTCAAATTTATGGGGATTTATATATAGCGAATCAAACCTTCTCAGGGAGAAGAGGCGTGTAAATTGAACGATTCTGATGACTCGAGCGGGATAATTAGTCGGCATTTTAGCAACAAACATTCGAAATAAATACCTGCAATGTGTAGCATCATTCCTTCTCTTCTATCTTTTCTCTTATTGTTTTCTTCTTTTGTTATCATTAAATTGACACGCCTTGAATAAATGTGTATTCGTGTAATTTTAGGCTGTCAAAGGAAATTAATAAATAAGAAACGAAAAAAATAAGATATTAAAATATTAATATAATATATCGTAACATATTATAATATTAATATATTATATTAATACATATAATACATATTAAAATATTAATATATTAATATACTCATACTTTTTATCTATAAAGATATAAGTACTAATATCGTCTGAGCTTTGTATCTCAAAAAATATCTTTAAAATGCTAGAATTTTACGGCAGGAAATGAGGACAAAGAAGCTTTTCCTTGGAGTACTGATTTAAACAACTCTCCTTTACGAACAAAACGGTTTTCATTTTATCTCACATTTAAGCGATCCGATTAAAAAATCAGTTGCACGTCCTATTCTTAGATACTGGACGAGAAACGAACGCTGAAAAAAAAGTAAGACGGACGAAAGAGACCAAGTTCTAAGAAACGGGACAATAATTTGAACGTGTCTGTAATACATTCGCGTTAAGGGTGTACGCGAGAGAATTATAAATGCAAATTGAGGGTGATCCGAGTGAGAAGAAAAGGGCGCGGCTGCCGGGTAACAAAACATGATTACGTTTTCTCATGGCCCCCCCGAGATGTATCGCTTACCACCAACTACGGAAATCTTAACCACCATTCTCCGCGAACCGGAAAAAGGCACATTCAGCAAGAAGTATTTCATTTAAAAAAAAAAAAAATTATGTGGTTCGCGAAATATTGAGAAAATATTACCTCTCCTGTGGAAACCCGCGATTATAATCACGCTCCACTTATGTAAGCACAATGTAAATCTATTTTTAATCAACTGCGGAATAAAAGCTAATGACCTAATCTGTCAATTACTGATACAAAAATACGTCAAATGTAAATTCAAATGTAAAGTTAGTAAGAAAAGATCTCATCAGGATCTCGATTGCGGCTAAAATTATATCGTAACAATCCCGTACTCATAATGAATAATGTCTAATTAAGAGAGAGATCTCTATCATACGTTTCGTACATTTATAATGTTCTGTGATTTTCCAAAGTTTCTTCCTTTTGGCTGAAAATGAAATATTGAATTGCATATTTTTGCTCCTCAAGCAGTTCCGTCAGTAGACACATGAATAATACCTCAGGATTCTTTTTCATCAAACTACGGAACTAACTAATTGGAAGATCGAGTTTTTTCAATTCATTGCAACTCATTGCATTTACAATTGTATTTCTTACAACCGTATAAAGAAAATAGTTGCACTTTCAAATATCACTTGTCACTTAGATAAAATATCTAATTTTTTTCTTCACAGCCTGCTTTATTTCGTACCTCTATTTCAACTGTTACGTTTGCGATAAATTTTATCAATCGTACGATTTTACATATGGGACTTGTGATATGCCACGAGCGACTTAAGGTACCGGCGGTTTCAAATGCCTCTGTGTAAAAGTTATGGGTCAAGTTATTTATAGCGTAATGGTCGTATAGGAAACGCGAGGGTATACAGTGTGCCGGAGTAGTATGCCACTATACACGCGTCTGCTCGCCCTCGCGGAAGGGATCTATGCTGAACAAACCGTGAGGAGAATCCGAGAGGAGGGCGACGAGGGCGGAGAAGGCGGCGAGCGTACGGAGGTTTACGATGTAACTGGAGGGATGAAAGACGCGTACGGGAATCCCATGAAGCTGTGGATATAAGGCCGAACTAAACTTGTGGACGTGTCGGGGTTGTACCATTAAAACCACCGTTCAGAAACGAGTTCGACGCTCTCGCCGTCCGGTTTTATTTATGCAGATTCGCTAAGTATATACATACGATTTTACTGAAGCATCTAAAAATATGACCAGATACAGATCTACAAATATATTCGTTGGGATAAAATTGTCACGCTTGAGGCATAAGATCGCAAAAAAATTTTTATATTTGTATCTCAGCAATTAATTTGAACGTAATTATTTCCACGTAATTATTTTGATGGCTCATCAAAATTACATAAAATATATCTGGCAAAATTTTTAAATATTTTTGGTAAAACTGTACCTTTCTCTCTATGTGTTTGTATACCGTTAAAAGAAAAAAAATAATATTACCTCACTTGCATTGAGACAAATACTCAAATAATTCATAACATTTCATCTATCAGATATGACATTAACAGAATTATATTTAGTCCCTTTATTCTAATAGTTGATAACATAATGAAATAAAGGAGACGTGAGTCTAAATTAAAAAAAAATGTCGTGAATAAGGTTTAATTCTGAATCGCATCTAGATAATAATTTCGTAAATAAAACTCAGGTAAAGCACTTTTGTAATAAAAAATTTTCGAAACAAGAAAGAAGAGGGGTAATCGACTTTCATAAATTTGATCATCAATTTAATTTTAAGCTGTCGCGTTTTCAAGTCTATTAAAAGTAGCAGCGCGTGATTTGCGATGTAAAGCGAACTTATATAAATTCAATAATAAAAAGAATTTCTAAAATCTAGTCATCCAGTAATTTCTGACTTGTTCTGACTTTATTTAAAGCTTTGTAAATCATACCTACATCAATCTAGTTCACTTTATGATTTCATGCAGATATATTATATCTATATATGCATTTATTTAATGAAAGTACAAATAAAAGATAAAAAATGGAGCGAAATTATTACTCTCAATTTTTTGGATTTATTTTCTTTGCAGTACACACAAGCTGGAATGTAATATTTTTCACGAATACACTGATACATTCGATAATATTCATCTCCAGATTGATCGGGTCACTTCAAATTTATTGCAAATCTATGTCAAACTGCAAATATTTGCTTAATTTCGACACCGTTCGATTTTACGCCATGCATTACGACAGTATGACGAGATGCTCGACGAACATGCCGACGGAAATGAGATATTTCGTGCCAGGATTTTTGCAAAAAGCTCGTCGATGCAAAACATCAATGTCGGATAATTACGCGAAACGTTGTACAACGTGTAACGTGATTAAAGTATTTATCCGACCCGCCTGAAATACCGTGTATGCATTAGGTGAATAAATAAATAAATAATTTAACATGTGGTATGTATATATTGCTAAATATCGCGTAATGTATAATTTATAATGGATAATGCGTACTATGCACTAATGCGTTTTATAACCTTTGTGTCAAAGTAGTTCTTAATAAATTGCATAATCTACACTGAAAATAATTTTCTCCTTTATTTATAAAAACATAGTTAAAATTTTTTACACAATTTGTCACGACAGATTGTCACGTATTTTATGTAATAAATGTTCAAATGTCAAATGTATCTTAGGTATACACAAACTCAAAAAATAAATTATGAGCAATACAGTTGCAGGAAGAAATATTGATGCACGTCAATTTTGTTTAATTGTTAACATTATTTATTTGTAATTTCAATTCTACGCGTAATTTATATCCACAATAATATAGATTTCAATAAACAAATTAAAAAATCAGAAACATTAATAACATTAATAATCAAAGGATGGCTTCGATTATTCATTAGGAAATAACACGCTTGCATAACAAGTGGAACAAAGAATAAACGGACAATAATTAAAATACTGAAATAATAGTCATAAAATAAAATTATTACGGTGCAGCATCTTGTGCGCGATTTGAAAAACACTAAAATAAATCGTCAGAGAGCCATTTTATGATCGAGTGCAAAATAAATTTTATGTGTTTGACGAGCGTCATTGTATATCGTTTAATTTAACGCCGTTATCGAAAAACGCGTGCACGCGACTTGGTGGATCTGCAAAATGGAGTGTCCAGTTACACGCTTTGCCTGCTATCGAATGTTACAGATTCACAGTAAATTGGATGTATCGATTGTAACCGAAGATATCTTGATATCGGCTTAATATTATTTTATTCACAATGATAATTGCTGATTTATATTATAGAGACGTAGCATTTACAGGAATCATTTTTGACACCACCCACGTTATAAAAATTCCATTGGAATAAACCTAAATAGCTCTAGGCCGCATATCAGAATTCGTCTCGTGTTTCACGCGTAAACATTCGACAATTCTTAAAACATTACCCATGTAATTTTCAAGACAAAATTTTCAGGTTGAGATAATAAATCAAGAAATGAAACATCGCGTGCGTTCACGCGCTCAAATGTAATCGCATTGTCGTTGCACGGACGACAGCAAAGGCGCGCTTTGGCGCGGGTTATAAAATTCCTTTCGCCATTTATTACGTATGCAAAAGTCGTAATAAAACGAGATCACGAAGAGACATCTGCTCGTGCGGATTTAATCTCGAAAGTCACGAGAGGGAGGATCGCGCGTTAAAATAAGTCGCGGGGGGTAAAACGTGCCACCGCGGCGGACGACGACATCGCCGGGACGAAATGATCGCGCGCGGGTTTGCACGCTTCATTTAATTTGACATCGTTATCGATGGCGTTCGGCGGAGAGTCCGTGTACATCGTCATAGAGCCCGTAGGCATAGTGTCGGCCATTGTAATTTCACGGACACGCTGGCGCGCGCGATCGGCACAGGCGTGTGCACTGGCCTGTGCAAGCAGCAAGCGCGCCCGGCAGGGGTGATAACCCCTCTGCGAGTAATCGATAACGTGCGCGCGCGAAGGAGAGACAGAGAGGACAAGGCGGAGAAGAGGAACGGACAAAGAGGGCGAGAGAGAGGGAGAGGGGAGAGGGAGAGAGAGAGAGAGAGAGAGAGAGAGAGAGAGAGAGAGAGAGAGAGAGAGAGAGAGGGGCGATCCGCGCGTTGTTTCGTTAATGTCGATCAGATGTCCGGCTAAAGGACCCTTAGCACACGCGGCTCGCAGTATACACATTTCGGGAATCCGCTTTCCTGAGATACGCATCCGATCAAGGGATTCTGATTGTAGTGCAGGTGCCGTCAAGCGAGAATCCCAACGGCGACCTGGGCTCGAATGCGGATAGCTTTGAGTCAGTCCCCGATGAAGGATACTCGCGCCGACTGTGGTGGACTAGACGGTTGCTATGCGATTCGAATTGTTCAACCGCACGCATCACACGGGGCCCGGGATGTGCAGAGACAAGAGCAGCCTTCTCGAGAGAAATTGAATGTAATTTAGCCACGAGCGCGATTATAATTATTTGTTTGTACAGAATGCGGTGCGGATACTATCTCCTGAAAGTCCCGAGGTCTAGATACGAATGACTTTTACACACGCCAGAATTAAATGGGACGGAAAATAACAAATGTCGGCGATACTTATCGCGGAGTGTGGCTAACTTAAAATTGCATGTTCGCGGAAGCAAAACGACAGTAATATTTCGTCGTCGGTATTACGTTTCTTTCGCGCGGAATAACAGCCTCGATAAAACTAGTCGATCATTATTTCATGAAAAATCGTGAACTCACCAATTCATTTTTAATGTAGGACAATCTATTTTTCTGCAAGAAAATTTATAGTTTCCAAGTAATCGATAAATCAAAAAACTAATTGATATATCAACTAAAAGTTGAAAAATGGCAAATTTAATCATTGATCAAATAGTCTAATATATATTTTCAAACATAATTTTTATGCCATTCACCGATATATTATCTTCACTCTTATTTAATACCTTTTTTTAATTTTCAAGCACACAATTATTAATGTTTATTCAAAATTTATCGTTTTTTTTATATAAAATAGATAAATAAAAAAAAACGAGTAAATTTACCGATGAATTAGCATTAAAAATTGGTCTAGAAAGAATGATCTTTTAATTTATTCGGTGGTAAAATCATCTTTATGCCCGCCAAGGGCATTTAAAATTCACAATATAACGACTTTAAGAAATGACATGGTCAAAAGAAACTCAATCTCTGCGTGCGTGGTTAAAGCTAAAGTCTTCCATCGCGGTTATCGACATTAAATATTTTTTTTTATATCGCACTCTCGAGAGAAATCCATTTAATTCCGTTCCTTACGACGAAGTCTTAAAAGCCCTTCTTTCTTCTCGCACGTGGATTTTTATCCCGCGCAGAATGTCGACGTAATCGAACGTAGACGAGGGAGTTAATGGTGGCCACGGCCGGGGAGGCTCGTAAAGGAATTTATCGCGGCTTCGAAAGCACGTCACGTGCAGGGTCGCGTTCGATTTTTCGACCAAAAAAAGAAAAGTAGGGTGAGAACGAGGATGCGGGAAAGAGAGGGTAAAAACGGGAGAGTAAGAGCGAAAGATAGAGAAGGAAAGGGGCAGGAGTAGGAACGTAACAAACCTTATACGCGGAGCAGCTGGAAGCAATTTACGTTGCGAAAGCAACTGCATCTCCATCGATTCGAAAAAAAAAATCGGGATATGTATATATGTGTATCGCGCGGAGGTGTGAAACTCGTGCGAATCTGGTTAGCAACAGCGTGACGCGTGCTGAATTCGATTACGTCGGTTCATTAACCCTTCACAATGCACGTGTACGCGCGGTAGGTTGACAGCTACCTGCATTCGTTTCTCACGCAAACGTAAGTATCACATACACAGCATAAATCTTATTAACTTATTATGTAAATTAATGCAAATGGCAGGAATATAATATCCACCTTCATCTGCTGTTGAATTATAGGGAATTTTAATTATTGGGGTATTTAACGTTCGCGCGGCTCACAAGCGGGTCACGGCTAAAAAGTGTAAGTCAAACAATTAAATTCAAATTCGATGAAGCGAAATGGGAAGAAAATGTACACGCGGTCGAATGTATCGCGAATACGAATACACGATACGCGACAGAAGTCTTTCCCGTATAAGCTGCATGCAATAAAAATGCATCAATACCCAATCTAACTTCAAAAGTATCTTACGACTTATCTCGGTTTCCTTTCAAACATAAAAATATGTTTAATGTCGATACCGAAACCGTGGGATCTTTAAGGCAAACGAAAACTTTTACTGCCCAAGGATACGTATTTCAATCACGCATCTATTTACCTAGGACTTATTTTGCGGATTTCATTTCTGCCGGGGTAACTTTCGGCTCATCTCCACCCTCTCCCCCTCCCTCCCCCGCCGCCCCGGACTCGGCGGAGTTATGACCTACTTCTCACAGAAATTCTCGCCATTCGCATCCTCTTTTGTCGGCAGCTCATGCAACCCGGTAGAACTTCAATGCACTTTTATTGGCCTACTCGGGATAGTTCAACTATGTACTTTAAAACCTCGTATGTGACGTATATCGTATACGTGTACATTTCTTCCGGCAGACCGATACCCGATTCTCTGGTCCTATCGATCCGGGTTACGAATCCCGCATCGATTACATCGTATCCCTGATAATGTTCGTGTTATCGGCACTCGCATATTTTTTTTTTTTTTTTTGTAGAACGGTTATCGCTTATAATTCAATCTAAAAATTGTTTTAAATCTCTTTTGTTAATATAAACACCAATTTTAAATACATAACGCTCTCATACGTTTCACGTTTAATCCATCTAAGCTCTGAGAGATATTCATTATAAATATTTTATTAAAATATTTGATTAATTAAAATGGATTTAATCTCTTCACGTGCACGCTAGCGAGAGATGGACAGATTGGATGCACATCACACAAAAATAAATAATTGTACGCTTGAAATAAATAACCGCTAAAAATAAATGATCTATTGTTCGATATAGCAGATATGATAAAAAGTATTAAATTAATTTCACAGAGAAACGTAATATATGTTTAACTTTTTGTTATAAATATTGCAATATCGATAACCATTTCGTTCAAGTTATATTGATATATATTGATAATTAACTCTATTTTACATAAAATTGTCGGTTTTATAAAGTTTACAAAATGAGGAGACTCTTTGACTTGGATTTTAGCGCTTCGAAAGACTCGGTTATTACTCGCTAATCGTTGTTTACTTCAGCAAACGGAAAATAAATAATTAACGCTTTCCAGGCGGGCATTCGATGCAGCGCCACTTGGCGCGACGCTTTAAATCACAGCAATTTCGCACAAGTGTGTTTCGCGAGTTCACGCGAGCGCTCGCGTTCTCGAGAGAATCTGTCTCGGTGGTGCATTTTGCGAAGCTGAAGCAAAAGTACCCTCGACTCTCCGCCGAGTCCTATCCCCGATGTTGGTAAGACGAAGACGACGTTTGGAAGTCGGGAGGGGGGAGGGGGAGACGGGGGAGAGAGAGCGTGGAAGACGTTAAGACGCGGTCGTTGCACAACGATGCTGCATCGTCCTGATAAATGAGAGATGTTATCACAAGAGGGTGAAACGGGGGAGAGCCGGTGTGCGCGACTCTTTCTCGGACGAGGTGGAAGAGAGAGAAAGAGAGAGAATGGCTCCGACGATTGCGCTGCAAGATGCTGCACATTATCGTGCCAGACGCGCGACGTACTATGCAAACGACGTTACCGCGTTGTTCGGGCCCGCGATGGGTTTTGTATAGCCACGCTCTTCTCGGGACATCAATTTTTAGAAAATTCCCATGTCACACGCGCTCCTCCGTTCTTCCTTTTCCCGGTATATCCCGCCCGGCGGATGTTAGATGTGGAGGAATCGTCAAAGATTTTTCTCACGTTATTATACTAAATGGATTTATCAATGTTTATGCATATCTCTATGTTTGTGTTAAATTATTTTACTTTAATTATGTGTAAACACACATACGTAAATAGACACGTAACTAAAATAATTTAATAAATTCTGAGAAGCGGTTTCGCAATCACAAATTACACGCGAAGCTTTTCATAGATCTGATTTGTGAGAAAATTGCATTCACTGATTTTCTTTCTGGTCGTCGTCTGTAATATCGAAAAATCGTGTTACTCGACGAGTACGGTGTATCAACCGATTGATTATTTTCGAAAACAAAAGCTTAAAAACCGTGATGCTGTTTACTCAGGAGATATGGCCGGTTGTGCCAGTCCATTTCCTCCGCGGAACTGACCATCAGTTGGTCCCGAGGCAAGTCTGACGAGAACGGGGGATTTTCACTAGGACATTCTCTGGGGTCCGGCGGTAATTGCCAGAGCGGAAAGAGCTGACAGAAAGAGAAAGAGATAGAGACGGGGGGGAGAGAGAGAGAGAGATAGAGAGAGAGAGAGAGAGAAAGAGAGAGAGAACATGAACGGGATCGAACGCGGCCGCATAAATCTTGCATTGGCGCAGCGCGTTCACGTTAAGTACCGAGCATTTAAGAGAAATATGATCCGTATGGTCGAAGGGCAAGAATCGAGCATTCCGGCGGAGTCCGCGGGAGACTGCCACGTCAGTTTCAAGTAAAATAAACATCGGGACGCGGCTCCGTTAATTAAACCGTCCACCCGCCGCTTCTTCCGAGCTTCGTTCATATTTGAATGCCACCGAAAAGCAGTCTGGAAAGAAGAAAAGTCCTGAAAAGTCCTGAATACTCCTGCTCCGCGCAATATGGACCTATCTCATTTATCGGGGCACTTCCCTCCCCCTCGCCATCGTGGCAAATAGAAGAAAACGCAGTCGAAGCATTTCTCGTCGGGAACACAATGTTGATCCGGCATCACCGTGGCGCACGAAGAGAGAGAGAAAGAGAGAGAGAGAGAGAGAGAGAGAGAGAGAGAGAGAGAGAGAGAGAGTTTTGGCTATCGAAGCAAGTAAATCCTATCTTCCTCCTCCCTCTTTTTGTTTCCTTCTTGGTCTCTTTTGTCTCCAGACTTCATAATTACATCCCTCGAGCATCGAGCCCATCAAGGAATTCAACGATAATAATTGAAACGGTCGTATAGTTGCGTGAACGAACGTATCTTGCCCTTACGTATACATATAATATGGGAAGTATTTTACTTCTATATACATAGGCGTATCACGCTCACTTCTCTCTTGCAGATCCACCGTACAAAATTCTGCACCATCAAATGGCAAAGTAATAGAGTAAACTACATTGTCGCTATCTATGCGCACGATTAGATTTACATGACAAGAAATGAAACTTTCGAGAATTCCCCATAAAACGTCGCAAATATCACGGAAAAAGATAAACGCAATCATCAAAATAATAAACGTTTATATATTTGTAATTATATCATATTACTTTACTTTGGATAATAATTTTATTTTTTTACTGAGAAATTTAATTGTAGAAAAATATATTTATTTATTAATCTATTTTCTTTCCTAAAGATTGAAAATTTTTCCTAACAATAAAAGAATTATAAATGATGTATTGTTGATCGAAAGAGAAAAAAGAGGCGATGCTCAAAATAGTTGATAAATTGATCGATTAATTAATCTGTATTTTATTGCGCGGATAGTACATAAAAGATGTCAAAAATAATATATTATTCTCGAAATTTAGAACTAATTTTTTCAGCTCGTGATTTGAATTAATGCGTCACATTATAAAATCTAATAATAATAAAATGTGATCAAGCAATATACGATTAATATATATATAACAGACTCAGTATGTGAAATAAATATAAGAGATAAAAAAAAGGTTCGACACTCTTCATACATTTATCCATTATAATATTTCATGATATCGTACACGGGAACGGGAACAGACCCGTCTCTACACGTACGTCGTAACCACATTTGAGCGAAAATTGTGATCGCATACATGTTTAAGGGTAAGTTCACTCTTTACGCCGCGATGGCCGCGAGTAAATATAGGGAAAATTAGCGTTGCTAATGGTTCCCGACTCGTGGAAGTTCGCTACTTGGGAATAATGCAACCCGCCTGCCATTTTCCAACACGTGTCTCGTTCGCTAACAGCCAATGACTTGCCGGTACACCGTTAAAACTTCACAGGTTGGTTTTCCCGTTTTTTTTTTTTTTTTTCCCCCGTAACTTTATTTATCGTTCGCTCTCTTTTATACTCGCCTTGCCGCGAATTCGATCCTTTGAGTCCGCGGTTTATTGGCTTATCGAGTCAAAGCATCGCGAACTTGGTCGACACCTTTACATCATGTGCCGCGGGCTAGAAATATCCTAGCCCGGTTTCCTTAAGCCGCCATCTCCCGCGCGATATACAGCGAAATGCTGGGATAGGACGATCCCGGACACGAGGATATGTCGATGCTCGTCTACGTGTAGTTGTACGATGCCTCGATGTAAGCTGATTGGCAGACGATGCGGATGCTTGACGGTTCGCTGCCAATCGGCTTACCTCCAAGAGAGAAACGGCTTCCTGATATCCTTCATGGAATCTGAATATCAATAGTGTATCGGGAACGTGTATGAATACGTCTACGAGCTCGACACACACCGTAATATATTGGCTCGAATCGACCAATTCGCCGTCCATTCTGAGCATCTGTCTTTCTCCATCAGTATTAGCCACAATGAATCACCCGCAATGCTCTATTTATCGGGGAATAAAAGAACCGTATTTCCAATGAAAAATAGAGAAAAATTATCCTTCTCTAGAATTAAATTTTTTAAGAAAGATAAGAATAGAAAATAAAAATAGCTGATGCGAAGTAAAATAGTCTCTTTATATAATTATAAACATATTCATAGATATTAAATTTTAAATATTATAATATAAAATAGATAATTTTCTTTACGTCACTAACAAAATGTGGATATAGGCAGTTAAATGCGTTAAACATAATTTTATTTTAAAAAGAAGGAAAAATATAATATTTCCTGAGAAATAAAATTACAAGTCTAAAGTTATATATTTCAAGTGATTTCGCCATATTTAATTACAGTCTCCATGCATGTATTGTGCTATTCGTTTCATTGAAGTAGCCTCAACTTGGAGCAATTACACACGACTATCACACGTGTGTTTATGTTTAGAAGTAAACGCGGCAGCATATGCGGACGTGCATTCGTCCAGTCACGTTTGTGGCCGACTATTGAGTTTTAGGACACAGCTGCGAGCGCTCCAGAAGCCGCAACGGCGAGATATTGGAATGCACTCGCGAAATTTCCTCACGATGTCGTGAAATTGTCGCGCAATTTTCCCGCGCGTACGAAATCTTGAATAAAACTTCGTCTGATTTTCAATGCAGAACTAGACCACTCTGTAATTTATTTCTTGTCACGCTACGACTTCGCGAAAAAGTACGCCGCTTCCTAAATCGCCGCATAATGCATGGCTAATACGTTTCTTACAGGTACCAATTGTTCCCTTCTAGTTTTAATTAGAGTTCTAATGTAAGAAACTAAAATAAATCAGTGTCAAAAAAACGGAACAATGTATAGACAAACTGTACCTTAACCGCGTACTAACTTCCTTCGCGGCTTTGGAAGTTTAAAGAAAGGGATGAAGAGAAAGAAACTCACCTGCAACAAAAGACAAAAGTAATTTCGTTAGTACCGTCGCCAGCATTTGGAATTTCGCAAATTTTTGCAATACATTATCGTCGAAGCGCGATTCGGAATATTTCGGCAAAAACGGCAAAATCTCGCGGCTCGTTCTGCCCTTCTCCTTATTATTCGATGGAAGAATTTCTCCGAACCAACTTTGTCGGCACGTGCACTGGAACTACAAGGAAGGAAAGTTTTAAAAGAAATGTGCAAAAGATTCTTCCAGGGGTAATAGTTTCGCAATGGTGAATACAACGCCGCAAGTGAAGACAGCAAACAGAATTGTACACTACAATCGTTAAAAAAAAAAAAAAAAAAAAACAATAGTTAACTACAAAAACTAAACTTGCAAAATAAAGCCTCAAGTCTTTGACTATGTATTTTAGTAAGGAATAAAATATCTAATTCTGCCATTTTCTGCCAAGTTCTTAAACTTCAATAAAATATTCAATGTACAGAGTTAAAAGCTAGAAAATTTAAGAGCTTGATTTAATTTAATTTAGAGCTTGAAAATTTAATTAAGTGAAAAAAGTCTCTATATATGTACCAAAAAAATAAACGAAGAGACGAGATTACAAGATATTAAAACTAAATGTAAAACGGTACTATAATATCATTCAAAATATTTTACCGCGATATTTTGTGCAAAATTTACATAACATCCCCCGTCTTATTTCGTACAACGGTTGATATTCGCCCTGATGGGTTTCAAAGGTAAATGACCTCACCGAGTTCGACGCGAAAATGCGACCTAGATGCAATTTGCAAGGAGGTTTGATTATGCATTTCACATATTCTCATTTCTGCCTCCCGCGCTATTCGACCTGCACCATCGCCGACGTGAATGGAGGGAAAGGGATTCATAAGATGCTCGCGCGAAGGGTCGTAGGGTCCGAAAGCCGGAGCTTCCCTTGGGGGCTGGTCGGTCTATTTAAAAGAATCCAATTGTGAGAGATGGCATTACTTAAAGTTACATTTCGCATAGATATTGTCGCGGGAACCTCCCTCGGGATTACCACGGGGATTACGTACTTCCATTTCCAGTCCGAAGATTCCGCTCCCGCGTTTACGCGCTAGAAGCCGGAAGATCGCAACAGAGTACATTCGACATGTCAGTCTCGGAATTAGCATAATTCCGTGTTTTATAAGCAACATCCGCCGCGGAAAGCACCGTCGCGAATGCAGCTGTCGAAGTTATCGGGAGCGAAATCCAATCGGTGAATCTCGATACGATTCAGCCTCGAGTGTGTATGATTCAGTTTCGAATGTGTGCGAACACATTCGGTGGACACTGCGGTCACCTCGCGTTTACAGTGCCGCACTATATATATATTTGCGCCAGACAGCTAGTCTCAGACAGACCGTTTGCACTGAGAATTCTCGTGTAAATCAAGCGCATCGGCGAACGCGTGTGCACTAGGGTGTAATAAAACTCGTGTAAGAAAGGGACGTGTCAGACAGTGGTGCGATCTCGCATGGGAAAGATACCTTGTGTACGGAAGAGAAAAAGAGGAGAGAGTCTATGACAAAACTTATATATTTAGTTTTATCAAACAATCGACCTATATACGCACTTATTGTCTTGCGGAAATAGTTTCACGACTGATAAAGGTGAGTTGTAACTTTGACAAACTATTATAGTTGCAAGCTTGAATTAGACGCTTCTAAGTTCAAGAGAATGTCAGCATCAGTCTTGCAACTCCCAAAGGCAAGCAGCTTAATATACAGTAAGATTTCAAACTTCAAAAGCATGGCCGCAGATACGGCTCACAAATATTTTCTTAAAAGTAATTAGCAAAAACGATCTTTCTATATAATTTTTCAATTTTCGACATACATTAATTAAAAAATATATAAAATCCTAGTATGAAACATTTAAATAAAATAGCAATGATAACTTTTCTAATATTTAAGATTAAAAAAAAATTTTTCTCTTAATATATTCTAACTAAAAAAATATTTTTGATTTCATTATTAATATTCAACGTCAGATATAACTTTACAATTATTATGTATCTCTGAATTTTTATAATAATAATAAAAAAAAAACTCGAATCTAAATTTACTGCAATATGCATTTACAAATACGACTCAAAAATTTTTTGCAAAAATAGATCGGAAATCAATTATCTAGACAATTAAAAACTAATGCAAAACGACAGAGCAAAATAATTGCACGTCGTTTGCGTAATATTTCCCTCTCTCTCTCTCTCTCTCCTCTTTTTTTTCACAAAATGGATCGATGCGCATAGATATTTGCACCAGCTAGAATCCCTTTCCCGTCGTCGAAATTGGCTCGAAATATTATTTGCACATGAAAATGAAGGCGAACACGTGAAACGGCACGAGCTAAACGTATCTTCGTACGGTCTGCAAATAGGAGTCGCGCATAGAAGTCAGTTGGGCGCACCTGGCTTGTTAATTGTTATTCACTTCGGCGCCATTTGAGAGTCGCTTTCCACCGAATCAGTTAAGCACGGTAACTCTAAGACGCCTCTTACGTCGGACCAAACCTACATCTAAACTACTCAGATTAGTCGCGCGCGACTTGGAGTTTCAAAGCATAAATTGCTATGGTAACTATTTGCTTGCATATATTGTGTAATAATAATCACAAGAATATCAAAGGTAATTAAGGAGGATGAATTTCTGGAAAGTCCAATATCGCAATAACCAAGTGTGATATTTAAAAGAGAAACAATTAGCAAGAATTGAATTTTTAGTATTTTACATAAGTCAGTATAAATTTAAAAACGTTATATCATACATAGTAATATTAAAAAACAATTAATCTTGATATCTTTTGAAGTGAATGCTCTTTAAAAGGGTACAAAGGGGAAAAACGTTTATTCACAATAACGATTGAACCCGCATACCTGTCAAAACCATTTTCAATGATTATGAAATTTCTAATTTAATTGCTTAATCATAGTTCTCTATCTTGTGCCCGCATATATGTTTTAAGGTCAAATCTAAATCTCACGTAGAATTTACGCAGAAACATGTGAGGGACATATCACCATTATAAAGTTCGCAGAGCTGGAAAACAACAGGTTGTAGCATTAGGGACACGCACATATGCCAATGACTTTAGTATTGCAACGACAATTGGCCAGTAGTTAGAGTCGTTTCGACCCAACTTCCAGAACTGGCTATGTACAGTAAATGTCCCGAAATTAGATTTTAGATAACAGCGAGTGGACTATGTCGAATGAAATCGCAAAAAGACGACGTTACTGCAATGATAACGAACCGCTCGAGTCCAGAAGATCTCTAATATTCTTACTTATTATTATTATATTTCAATTTGAATTGCGATTCTGATCTTGTCATACATTAAAATAAATCATACATTGTAAAAGTAAATATTAAACATAAATTTAACTCTCTAAAGGTTTGAATTATTTTTTGCTCATCTGCATAATATATCTGTGCTTAATAAAATTATTCTAATTTGACGAATATGTTACTCTTAATTTACTTTATATTAATTATTTAGTTTAGTTTTATTAAAAATATAAAGTATTCGTTAACGTTAAAATATGCTGTTAATAATGTAAAATATGAGAATACTCAGAAAGTAATGTCGATAATATCGAATGTTCCAATATTGGAACTCCTATCAGAAGGCTAATCCAATTTTCTCGATTCTTTATTTTTACCAGCTATTAACTGCCGTGAATGTAGATATCCACGTCGTTGCATATGAATGTTGTGGAATTATTTACACTTCATTTAAATATTTCTATCCGTATTACTAGAATATGAAATATATGTATATAATCCAGATATATATATATATATATATATATTAAAACTTTCTTATAGAATAATCAATGAACCACAGTTTCGATTTCAAGAATATTTTTTTCTTCCTGAGACAAAGTTCGTATCTTCAATTCGACTCTTCCTTCGTTTGTTATATCGCTTTTGTATCAAATTAGCTACTGAGTTCTTGCCTACGATAATGCTCTTACTTTCAATATGACAACTCGGCACAATATCAAAAGTTTTAATTAGAAACGGAGATTTTATGCGGCCCACCTCGCCGAAGTGTTTCGTTAATTTCGCTTTAAACTTTCCTGATTCGTCAAACAATTCGCTAGGCAGAATGTAATATAACTCGCGGCGTTATATCTTCCTAGGCAGTCGAAAACAGCTAGACATCGTTTTGCGTGAAATTTCACCGGCGGGATGCTTCATTCGTGATAATTCTTTCCCGACACGCCTCTCTACACGCCGACTAATTGGGAAATACTTCCGCAATCTTCCGGTAATTCGGGATTTTCAAGGATCACGGCGCTTCTTAATTAAGCCGTAACAATGACGGACGAGCGGGGCCACCATGCAATTCGTGGGGTATTCTCATTCAACCATAACCGCGCAATCTTGCTTCTCCCATTGCGATATCCCTTGTGTCCCTTTCAATTACAATTTTTATGAACTTATCTCTCTTCACTCCCGCCCATTCGTCTTTCTCTTTTCTTTTTCTTATTATTATCATTTAATTCGGTTCCGACCCTAAATTACTTATCAGTATCACATTCAATGGATAACGGATGGTAATCGATCCTATCAATCAATCCCTCACGCAAAACTCGTCTTCCCTCGAGAAACGTTTTCCGTTTTCTACGCTATCAAGAACATGTTGTTAACAGCTGTGCAGCCACGTTCATGCAAGTTCAAGGGAAAGATTTACCTTCCAAATGCAAACACACACACACACACACACACACACACACACACACACACACAAATTCGTTCGCTTTTTGTGCTTTTTCAAATGTATATCTATACGCCTACCTATACTACCTATTTTCGCATTATTTCGACGTCGCGGCTAGGCGTCCGCGACAGCTGACAGCAAATATCCTGTGGCGTTCCCGACGCGAGCTTACGAATTTGCCGAGGTGAAACCACTTCGTCATGTTCCCGTCTCGCATGAAAGCTCGCACGAAGATCGAACGATTCGCCCAATGAAGTTCGCAGTAAAGGCGACGAAGCGCGGGATTGGCAGTGGAAGTGTGTCAAGCGTGTGTCCCGAGATTCGGGTCACATTCCGCGGGCGATGCCTCGATACAGAGAGAAACGTCAGGCTCGGACATCGACATGTTGCGATCTTCAAAAATTTTCCATTTCACTCGCCGGTCCCCATTGTCGAGAAGTTCGGTCGACGTCGACATTTCAAGTCCCGCGCGATTGGCATCCAGGATTGTACGATGGCTCGTTCGATCTCACGTGCTACATTTTCTGAAAAATCTGACAGGAAGGTCGAACATTTCTCCCGATACTGTTCAACGCTTGCAGATATATACTTGTATATATCCATCACTGATTTTTCGAAATCAGTATAATCAAATTTC
This sequence comes from Pogonomyrmex barbatus, assembly GCF_055798465.1. Lineage (NCBI taxonomy): Eukaryota > Metazoa > Arthropoda > Insecta > Hymenoptera > Formicidae > Pogonomyrmex > Pogonomyrmex barbatus. The sequence goes on from NW_028297193.1 coordinate 4,789,407, forward strand.
ATGAATTTTATGGAGCCGTGTTAGATCTACAATAAAAAGATATTCAAATTTGAATTTTGAACTTTGAATTTTAGAAGTAACATTTTACAAGTAACAAATGAAAGATTTTTCATGGCTCATCAATTACAATTTTAAAAGCTGGAAAGAGACAAATATTTAAAGACGTTAAATAAATAAGGATTTTTTTTACACAAAAGATCTGATAAATAATCAATAATACTAAAAAGCTTTTAAAAAATTGATACAAAATGTAATTTGCGCGAATTATTATCCTGCGCAAAAAGGATTATGACACGTTTCATATTTTAAAATAGGTATCGCATCGGTGATATATGGACCAGAGGGCTGAAGAAGTTTTCAATTTCCAGCCGATGAAACGCAGAGCTTTTTGTTATTCGACAGTAGGATTATTCTTCAATTAATCCAACGTGACCGGATATTCAAGCGCCGGTTAATTCTGGTCGCTCATTAAACGAACGGGCACGCGAGTGTCTCTTGAAATTAAACGCGGAGTCAACATCGCGTTCAACTAATTGTATCGTAAAATACGAGCGAGGGGGAAGCTACCCCGAGTGGAACTTACGATAATTTGCGGAGGTGCGTCGCACGCACGATTCGGAGGAGTACGAGAAACGCCATTTACGGGTCACAGTTTACCTTCGTTCTACCGCGCGATCATTAAAAATGCCGTGACGCTAAACAGCAGGTGAGAGGGGGGGAAGGCACGAGAAAACTCACATAGAACGAAGAAAAGACTTTCACCTCCTCCTCAAGAAGTTTGCCGAGACGCCTGAGTAAACGCGAAGTAATTCAATTTGCCGAGGCTCGCCGACTTTCCGTTCGTGTGACATGAGAAAAGAACGAACAAACATGCGTGGCGGGCTATAAAGTAAGTAAAAGAACAATTCCGGCTTGCAATTTCGTCACGTAACAAGATTCTCGGTGCTATGTATAATGTGAGATGTCTTACGCGACATTTCAGCAAAAATTCCACATTCAATGGCAGGTAATAACGTCGCGCCGAAGAAACGCGGTAACTAAAATCTTCGAGTAACAACATAATTTTCCAAAAATCAAATTAATCGTCATTATTTTTTTCAAGATACTCTTGAAATAAACAAATAGTCACCATTTCTTAATAAATTTATAATAATTAATTTTTTCGTTAAGGAATTAATGTCGTTTCTGCGGCGTTTAATCGTGAAAAATTGATGATTAAGTCTGGTTGCAAATATATTTTCAAATGAAACGTTTCAATTATGAAAATTAAAATCGTTATATCAATCGCGGAGACGCAGCAGAGATAACGGCCGAGCTGGAAATATGGGAAAAGTGATGCGTTCCGACTCTTTACAGCGTACGTTACGGGAGGGATCGATGTACCATCATGGACAGAGACGTCGTCATGTCAAGTCGGCGATGAATCGGAACGACGACGGAAGCCGTCGTCGTGTCTGATTCACGGGCGATCGATCATGCCCTCGTATGATTATTCATGGGCATTCAAGTGCAAATCCCAACGAGGTCGTCGGCAGATAGGCGCACAAACACCGCACCGACGTCTGATTAATTGATGGTGAAGCTTCCGTCTTCCCTTCTTGTTCGGCAATTCCAGAAAACCGGAATACGTCGTGAGAACTATCAGCCTCGACCATTGTCTCGTCGAAAGCGTCAAAGTAGTGTTCCCCGCATGTTTTTAGGTATATCTCGTAAAATATATTTTTATACCCTGGCAAAAAAGGGCGAGAAACAAGATCGGATTGATGTTTAATTTATTTTTAATTAAGCATAAGTAGAATATACTTGAATAGTTCAATTATCCATCCAAATTTAATTAATTTCAAACTCATTTAGATTTAATTACTAATGTAACCAACCGTGTCTAGCAAATTTCATTTTTAAATATAAATTATTTTATTAACAATAACGCGACTTAATTCTTCCATTTAACCTTATTTAATCACATTAATATTAAATGCGTTCGTGCTTTATAACTTTATTATAATATATTAATAATAAATTTATTATTATGTATAATAAATGTATAATAAATCCAATAGTTATTGCATTGTTCAGAGTTAATCGCGTAAAATGTGTCGCCACGACCCTTATCGGTCCCTTATCGGATTCAGTGGTCGGTCGACCGAATCCACGCTCGTTTTTGCGCCTGCCTCTCGTCGAACGTTTCCAGAGAGATGACGTAGACACAATAGCTCGCCGCGTGTTTCTGGGGGCGAAAAGCGAAACGTGCAGATGTCGCAAAGAGAAGAGTTCCGGTGTCGTGGGTGACGCAAAACCCGCTTCTTACCCCAGTTAAGCTTGGCCGCCGGCCAACCAGGACTCCACCGACGCGAAGTCCGCGAGACAAGACACCATTCGTCGTGCAACCGGGGCTCGTTATACATGTTGTACCAATTATCTCGGTCTTTAGCATTATCAAAAACAACGAGAGCTTGTTACCGGGCGAGCATCTAATTACGTATAGCGAAAAAGTTACGCCTGAACTTTCATAAGCTCGTTCCCAAAGATCGAAAGCGGAGAGATTCGTAATTTGCGTAAATACAAGTTGCGTCAGCGAAAGTTTGTATTTTTGTCTCATGATACTAATAGTTGACGGATAGAAATCTAAAAATCTGGCCAGATACAGATCTGAAAATAATTTTGTTGGACCATCAAACTTATAGTAGAACGTTTAAACATGATAATAATATTGCAAATATTTTTTATCTTCTGGCAACCAATTTATACGTACGTAATTTTGAAGATCTGAACAAGAACATGAAGATCTGAACAAAATTATTTTCAGATCTGTAACTGGACAAATTTTTAAATTTGTTAGCAAAACCACTCTTTCCATGTGTATTTTATATTACGGAATATATCATAATAATCTGACGTTCAAATAAAGCAAAAAAATATCTAAAATATCTAAATATCAAATCCATTACAAATATTCATATCAAGAGATTTAGAAAGATTATAAGTAAGATGAATAAATTTATAATGCACATAAATGAAAAAACGAGAAGAAGAACATCATCGATTTCGCATAGGAAGAAAATTATTTTAATAGATTTTTTCGCAGCATCTTCGGGCCTCCGCCTTTCTTCGCTTCATCCGCCCGATTCTTACCAGTTCCACAATGAACTCGCCTTCCATCGTTCTTCCTCGGCTTTCCTCCTACGGCTTTCGCCCCGTAATGCAAAGCTAAAATCAATCGCTTGCATAAAACATACCCACCCTCGGTTCACTGACTACCATCGCTACACCGTAGGTAGCACCCTTGCGGTAACGTTGCGACATGAATAATCATTCGTGCGGTTATCCCGCAGAATAAGAGCTGCTTAAATGTCAATGATAAGTAGCCGTCGTCTGAGTGCCAAATGAATATTTGTTATTAAGCCCAGAATGGGAAACCAAAAAAAAAAAAAAAATAGAATGAATATAATACCTACATAATTGAAATCTATATCATAAGTCTTACGTATTAATTAATTTAATATATAATTAATTAAATTATATATTTACCTACAATATAAAACATAAACGATAATATAAATGATATTTAAATCCGCTGTTTCTACGTTCAATATTCAATACATTCACACTTACAATTAACTTTTCTCCGGTCGCGAATTTACCCAATTGAATTAAATACGCGAGTTCGATAAACACCTTAAAATGCAACATTAATTTAACTTTAAAGAGCAAAATCCTATTACATTATTTAATATATTTATTTAATATATTTATTATTATATATTTAATTGCGCTCGCGATCGACGTCAAATCGACGTCGTAAAATGCCTAAATCTTCTTCGGAGCGAGTTCATCGCATCTCCCTGCAGAAGAGGCGCATCTCTGCGAGATCGCGGCAAAACGTAACCGTAATCGCGCGCGATGCTCGCGGCAGACAGTCAGTCGCGCATTAACTCAGGAAATTAAACGGGTTACCCGAGGAACGACAGCGAAAGGCGGTCGCCGCCTTGGTTCGCTTCGTTTGCAGCGTTTCTGTGTGTGCGACCCGCTTATGGTCGCTCGTGCACGGTTAATGCGAGGAAGACGACGACGACGACGATGACGACGACGACGACGACGACGACGACGACAACTCGTCGCAGCACTCAACGTGTACGGTACTTCTGTGCAGATTACACGGTACACGACGATATATCGACAAAGCGCGCTGAATCACGGATAGGCGTTCACCGCAGAGAGCCCGACAAGTCGCACGCGAATTTGCGAGATGAGAAATTGGTTGATTGAGCCGATTGTTCTAGCGAGAATCAATCACCGTGAGATAATCGAGAGAAAGATAGATAGTCTTAAAAGAGAAACTGGCAAACTACAAAGAGACAAGTATCACGAGTACTCGCGGAATCGGAAATATTTTCCAGAGTACATTTTAGAATTTTATCTAGTAATAGTCCTCGTCCAGAAAAGAATATCGCTACGATTAAATACATTTTTTTAATTCTCAAGAGATTTGAACCAAAGAAATGAGCTTGCTTTTTGCTCGAGGTGCATTCAGTGCGACAAACAAGTGTGAGAATTAGATAAACACGATTCCGTTCGATAGAAAATCAAGTAACAGAAATCAAATGCTGCTGTCATTGATACTTTCATCGCCGATGACTCGTAATACGAACGTTTATACATAACTTTATTTCTGCACTACGTGAAAACAGACATATTTGATCGAATGTGTCAAGCGAAACGCGCGGAACGGAAAAACGTGGGATATGACTCGTGTGGAGGAAAAATAAAACTTTCTTTCACGGCGACATCAGCCACGACGCTGACATAACCGATGGACATTCGGCGCCGCTATAATAAAGGTTGATGTATTACACGCGGAAATCCTAACCGATGCCGGGGTCCAGCAAGGACGAATTTTGGTCGTTCGGGCTCGAATGTTAAATCCCGGTGTATATCGATACCAGCAGACAGAGCCGCTGCCGTCCGTTTCCGACTCGCTTATCGAGGCGCTTATCGATCGTTTACTCGGCCATTAGATATAGAAGTACCAAATTCATATCTCTGTTTCCATACATGAAGAAATATGGCCAGCCAATGATCCGTTCGAATGTACACGAGGCAAATAAGCGTGAACGAAGGACAAATAATTAAAAAAAAAAAAAAAAATTCTATTCTCTACTAAGCTACAAACGTCTCGAAAGCGAGCGCGCATCTCGCAAAGTTCTAAGATTCGTAATTTTCTGGTACACAAGATACATTAGCATTCCAGACATCGCCGCCGCTCGTTGACGTCACGCATGGAACGCTCATGATTTACGGAGCCCTCACCACCTACATACCCGAGGTGGTTACCCAATTCGGGTAAGGGCTTTGCGCATACGCGACCCCAGGCAGTCACCTGGTTGAGGCGCAAAGGGTGGATCCATCAAGGTGCTTGCATACGTCAAGAGCCGGACGATACCAGGGCTCTTCTTGTAACGTGGCCTCAGACAAATCGTCCTTAGAGCTCTCGTACAGCTACGCGGTCGTGTCTTTCGCCATTCTCACAAAGCGCGAGTTCGGATCGCAAGAGGATCAAATCTCGAAACTAAAACGGTCCGCATCAGCGCGGAGTAATCTCCGCAGACGTCACAAACAGAGTTGGTAAGGTGAGCGAAATTTCGGATACCGAACGTACAAAAAATCGTCCGCCAGCTGTGCGGTTTTAGAACACTGTCTTTCAGAATGGACTCTTTTAGCTCTTCCTCGTGCCTGATTATTCTTGAACTACTTAGACAGTCGTAAAATGAGGCTGCGACTTTTATCACTTCTACACGCGCGCAAGGCCATGAAAGGCTCTATCTACTCTTATTAGTTGGCTGATAGACGACGTGATTGTCAATTGAAAAACCATGCACGCAGCCTGCGATGTAACCCGCTTCGTCAAGTTAAAGTGCACGACCTAGATGCGAGCGCGAAATCAGGTCGCAGCTCGGCGGTCGCGGCGACTGCGCGCGGAAGAAAATTCACGCACGGCGAAAAATTGAGATAACAACCATTAGAAATGAAAAAAAATAAAGAAAAAAGAACACGAATCTCGTTTTAAGAAACAATCGCGACGAGCTATTTTATCTCTAAACGGGAAAAGTCCTTCGTTACCGATAATCGAACCGAAAGTTCGCGACACGACGCGAATCTTTGTCACCAAGGGACAAAGAAGACACTCTTCAGAGCGAGATCTTTTGTTTTCTACGCGGAAGCACTACCGGTGGGTATTTAGAATCGAGAGTGCATCTCGCTGGCTCGCCGCCGGCTGCACGTAAATCCGGAACGCGAGGCGGATAAACCCGGCGCGTAACGCCGAGAGCCAAGATCAAGGCGGACAACAGGAGCGGAGCGCATTTAGCTACGCCGCGCTTTTCCGGGAGCTGGAATGTATTAAGAATCGACGCGGAAAGAAAAGGAGTGGTAATCGATCGACCGACCGACCGACACCGTTAGCGAGCTGGCGCGCGCGATGAGGAATTCCAGAAGCGGTCAAAGCTCTCGCTCGAATGCCCGACGAGCTGAGCTGGATGACGAAGCGCCGGACTAGATGGACAGAGGCGGAGGAAGGAATGCTTTGAGAGTCACTTCACGCGAAGGCGGAAGAGGAGGGGGAGGGAGAGGAGAAGGTGGAGCGAAGTGTCGGTGGAGAAAGGCGATTCACGAAAGAAAGAGATATAGCGTTGAGAGGAAATTCCAGTGGGATCCGGCGGAGGTGACAAAATTTTGCTACAATCTACATGGCAGCGCGTAAAGAGGAAGATAGGTTCTATCACGGATACCAGACATGCTCCAAAATCACAGACTGTCGAGTATATATTGGCTGGCTTTATCCCTGACACCGCAAAACCTCACCTCGCCGCGAGAGCGAGAGAAGGAAAGAGACACCGAAGATAATAGTTATGTCTGTTTCGGAACGATAATATTCATAGGATCTGACTTAACCGGGGGAAATCCAATCGAAGTCGCGTCTCGAAATAATTGAGAGAATATCTGCGCATTTATCGCGCATCATAATACCAGGATAATTAAAATCACTCCGTTTCCTATCTTTCGTCAAAATATTATTACATTAATAAATCTCGTTCGTTATCAACTAAATTGCATTATTTACCTAAAACCTCATTATTGTTAAAATATACCATGGGAAATGCATACATTCAATAATATCATAATATTATATTCGTATTTATTATTATTATCTGCGACTGTCGCAGATTTTAAATTCATAACACGTATAAAGTTTTATCACGCTGCAGATAAATGTGTATATTATATCTCTCCGAAGAAATTCTCGGTATCCCCTGAGCGCGCTTCTCATGTCGAATCCCGCCATACCAAGGATACCCTGACTTATGGTATCTTTTTTCCAAGAGCCAGGACAGAAGCGTCCTTATGCAACGACGTGCATCTTTTTGCATTTACGTTTGTTCTGAGGTGTACCGAGGAAGCCGGGGCCATTATTCATAACGCTGCCGCGATGTTTGCGCCATTAACAGCACAGTCTCCGTCTTGAACCATTGCCAAACGCAAACCACCCTCGGTCGCCTCTCGGTTATGACCGAGGCGTTTGGGAGACTTATTAAAACGATGTTGAACGAACTCTTAAAACACGGCCAAATGCGCGCCGTGTTTCTTCCGCGAGAGAAGGCAGAGAATCGATAAAGCCGCGGAGAAATCGAGCGGAAAATACGCCTCCCTCCCCTCCCCCCCCCCCTCCCTCCGCCCTCCTATGTTCTCGCAATCTATATGCCCAAGTGATTTTCCGAAACTGCGCAACGCTTCCCTTTTTCTGCCTTCTTCAAGATACGATAATACGAATGTACGCTATCGGCAATTTGTAATCCGATATCTTCGAATTGCAAAAGAAGCAAGCCGCTTTACGTATGAGAATGTATTGTACAGTTTAATAGAAATTTGAGGATATGCCAAAAATAAAATCCGCTAAAAAATAATTAATAAAAATATATAAATATAGATAACTGATACAAATATATATATATATATATATATAATAAAAAAATAATATATAAATAATATATACAATATTATAATATATATTAAATATATTATTATAAATAAATAAATATATATATATATATATAAAAATGTTAAAGCAATAGAGAGTAATAGAGATAATCTGTTTGTCTATTATTTCTTAATAAAAAAATACATTTTTATACTCTTGTATCAATAACAATTACGTTAATACCCGCGGAATCGCGTGATAAAAATGAAAAATTTATAATTATTGACAACTCTGATCGATCGCTTTATCTTAATGGAACAACTATGAATATTATTCTGACAGAAACAGATCGTGGACATTTCGAGGGACATGATAAATTCCGTTCGAAACAGTGATCGACGTCTACCGCGCGTGAGATTATTAGGCATCCGACATAGGTATAGGCAGAAATCTAAGCTGTAAGTGTCTGACTAGCGATGATCCTGGTAGGGGAATGCCCGTGAATTATGTCCTGTGGCTAATGCCAGTCATCTCACGACAGTAAATCGATCCTGAATTATGCAACCCAGTGGGAAGGCAGTTACGAGATTTACTACTCTGTGATTGAACGAAATAGAATTGTTCAGCGGCATAGCGTGACTGCTGAACATTTAAAGTAACTTGTACCTTTTTTTTTACTAACGTAACGTAACGTTCTCGGTCAAACGAAACACCAAGGTGTTTTATTTCAGCGTAATCGTTAGTGTACTTTTACACTCAGTTTACACTTTTCCTTTCTAACACTTTAAACAACGCTAGATAAAAGCTAACTGTTCCGTTCAGACAGTTCACCGTATCGAAAAATTTTATCTATATATATATATATATAAAACTTTGTTTCCAGGCAAAATAGCATGCGATATTTACGAAAATAGAAAATCGAAAAAGCAAAACACTAAAAAAAATACGTAAAAATTAGTAGAATGTTAGTTTGATATCATATCATAGATTGTATGCAATCTCAGTGATATATTTATCATAAGGTGATAAAATCGCTTGACCAGAAAAAAAAATATAAGAGGAATCAAGCATAACTTGAGATCAAAGTTTTATACATTTTTTTTTTTTAATATGCGAATAATCTTGCAAAACTAAACAACATTTATTTTTGTATCTGAATTTCATAAAATAAAACTATCTTTACGTATTTAGTGTAATTAATTTTATAATAATTGTTTAACATCGAACACATACAGGACAAGTCTTCGAACCTATCACAAATTAATATAGCTGATATTATTTCTGTATAGTGGAAAAGAATAAACTTAATATAAGTTAATCCTTTTGATCCTGTTACATCCAAATTTGCTTAAATTACATCAAAAGCAGAAAAAAAGTAAAAAGTATAAAGAGTACGTTTTCACGGAAAAAGTAAAAAAAAAAATCAAAAATATTTTCTAATTCAAAAAGAGTATACGTCTGGTCATCCTAATCATACTGTTTAAAATATAATACGCGATCACGTTTTCTTGAATGGCTATTTCCGTGCGGCGATCTCACGATTCTTGAATTAATATTTCCGTGCGATAATCTCGCGTGCGAAGTGTCTTACAATACCCGGCTTGTTATAATGGTATTGAATTCAAATGACCGAGATTAGAACCAATTTCGGATTGTCTGAAGTTTGGCATACTTGGACGGCGGCCGAACGACGAGACAATCAGTCTGGTTCTAACGCGATCAAGATTCGCGTGGGACGCGGAGTTGGTCACTTCGACCAGATTCCACCTAATCAGCGCAGTCGATGTCTGCAATTTAGCCGGTTTGATCCTACTGCTCCGGTTTGGAAGCGGAAGCCACTCGCCATTCGCCACTCGACAGAGGGCCTGCCGGTGGTTATGTGCCGTGCATACATATTCATGCCGCCTCTGAGGCGCGCTAGGAACGGTTGTTTGAGATTAATACGATGATCTAAAGTCGTAAGCTACGGTAAGCCGTGGAAGGATTTGTTGATCCTTGATGGTCTTGTCCGACAACATTTGATCCCGTGTCCCGTGCCCCGATTTTAATTGGCCATCATTATACGCGACTAGTCTTCGACTAAAAAAAAAAAATCACTTCCCTCCCCTGTCCCTTCTAGAGCAACATTCGTCACTTCGTCTGCTGTTGCTGAATTGAAACATATTCTTGTCCGATGTTTTTTCAGAACTCCCGAATGTATCGGATAGCTCGAAAGCGATCGAAAAAAAGTTAATAGCAAAAAGAAGTAAAGTAGAGATCTCTGATTACGTTTGTTACGTGTCATTAAAGCCAAGTAACTCGATCATGTGATCGCACTTCGTCAGAACCCATTTAGTTTCCATAAACGTCACGAACTCGTTTCCGATAAAGTCGATAATAGAATTAACGACGTTTGAGTCTATTATATTACTCCTGTTATGTTATGATTTTCCCTTGATATGGCAATTAGACAGTTTCGTTATAGAACTTCCATCCACTTTAATAATTTTACTATAATATTTATAAAAATATTTTAATCGATCTAATAATAAATACGTCTACTACAAAAATATATGCTATTTTTATTTTTATACGTCAGTAACTTTATAATTTTATTCTTTACATGTTTAGTAGTGTTAAAAAATCTCTTTGTAGTGTTAAAAAAATTACAAAAAAATCCGAATTTAACGTATAATTTTCTTTTTGTAAGAAAGAACTCGAATGTGAAAGAACTTGCTGTAAATCAAAAGGTAAATCAAAAGTTAAAATTAGATTGAACTAAGAGCAAGTCGATCAGATCGCAATTCAGCCTGGTTTATTTATTATTTTGGCATGATGTTTGTGCCAACTATCAGCTTTACCACTTGTCTTGACTTTTTGACCCGGATTAAATAGTACATCGAAAATCTAGTTGCCAAAATTCTTTCGGGGTTTTTTCTCGATAAAAATAGCTCATGTTTCAATACTATTAAGTAAAACGAGAGATCTTCATTTTCAAAAGTATTTTCGAATGAAATATTAAAACAAATTAGAGCTTCATTTCTTAAATGGTATTTTTGGAAAAAAGTTTCGAGAAATTAATATTAATTCGCGCTGCTTTCACGCCTATAATCGTTTTGCATTTAACATCTGCTTCCAAATGGATTCTCAATAGATTCTATTTAATATTGTATTTGATCATTATCACAAGAGATAGTGAGAGAGAATAAAAAAGAATAAAAAAGAAAAGGACACATTTCAATACTAATGCACAAAGACAGAAGAGGACGATTTGTGTATCAGGCGAACTTTGCAAAAGGATCAAAATGACCAAAGAGCTAACGAAGCCTCGCACCAAGCGGAATATCGCGGTTTCATTTCTGTCGATCGAATTAAGACGGTCTGACAAGTTTAATCTACGGTTCTCTGCTCAAAGGTGAATTTTAACCTTGCATAGCAAGAGTGAATCAAACATATGTAATTGGACTGCTCGATAGATTCTTCATAGATTTCTTCATAGATTTCTTCATAGATCTCATTTATCGATTTTGATCTCTTCTGGTGTTGGAAAAATCTTTCTCATACGCACTTTCTGATAAACTGATAATTATACTTAAGTTATTACTTTAATTAATTTAATTTTCATAGTAATGTAATAAAAATATCAAGATAACAAATAAATTTTAACTGAGAAATTGTCAAGTAAAATTTCAACATATTAAAAAAAGCTATATAAATAAGAAAAAAAAGCGTGAATAAAAAACTTCTGATGTTATTTGAAAAATGAAATGGAAAATATTTATCAATATTCACGTCGATATCTTTACTTTACGAATTTTTTATTTTACGGTGTACGGAGTGTAAGTTTTAAACATTTCGATCCTTTGAAGCAATAGATTAAGGTACAGATCTCGTACATAGCGCACTAACATTGCTCTTTTACGAACCGTCGTATTAGCGACCGTTGCACGTCGGCGAGCTTAAGTGGCGACGTAAATATAGACCGCAACTGACTCTATTCTACTGACCTGTCGTTAAATGTTTTCTCAAACTTATTACGTTAGCTACAGGAAAGTTCATGAAACGTGCAGTTTAAAGTCTGCCGACGAAATAGATAATTTATGACATTTTCAATCAGAGAATTGCGCGTAACTTTTGCAATTTGTCGAAATATTAACTCGAAGTCTCAACAGTTTTCCGGAAGAACAATATTCAAATTTAATCTTTTAATTAATTTTTATTAAAACTATTCAAGAAGACGCCTAAAAATTAAATTTTTTTTATCCTCCTCCCTCTTTCTCTCTCCGTCTCTCTCCTCCTCTTTCTTTCTTGAAATACTTTATGTTTTTTATTTTTCTTTATCAAGTAAGTAATAGATGTGTGCAATTCCCAGGCTGCACGTAATGGAAGAAGCCCACTATTTCTCGTTTACGACTTGTAATCCGCGTTCTTGTCGTAAAAACGCACCGTAAAACGTTACCTCAACGAGGAAGAAATTCGCGTTGCCTGTCGTGAATACAAATCCATGTGCTCGATTGGACTTGGTTTGCTAAATGTTTCAATCTCAGAAGAATAAATTTGAGCGGTAACTCTGAATATTGTAGCACTTAAAAGAAAGTATGCAATCTTAGATTTAACGTATAATTTTCTAAAAGTATAATATTAAATATTCTAATATTCAATATTCTAATATCTCCTTAATGTTCCCAAAATTAAATTAACAATTAATAATTACGCGCAAATGATGAAAAACATTTTCAAAGACTTAAAAAATTGGAAAACGCAGTTTTGGACGATAAGTTGCAAATCAAAGGAATAAAGACAAAATAAAATATATATATTAAAATTATAATGTCGTGAACTTTCATTGATCAAACAAAAGGAATTGTCGATCGACAGCGGTTTCCTTTATCTGGATAATCGATGTGAAGAACTGGAGGGGAAACTTCCTTTTTAATTCGTCCGAAATTACGCGTCATCGGCACGCGGAATTAAATTTAACGGGACGACGGTGAAGGCGGTCCCGCCACCGGGAACGGGTAATTATGGGGCAACACGTGCGTGAGAAGGAGTTATTAACCCTCGTTCGCCAAGCTGATTTTATTTCCGGGGGAGGACACAGAGCAGGAAGTGAAAACGCACAGAGGACGCTCGTGCATTTAAGTCTAATGTTGCGTTATGAGATAACCGGCAAACGATTAGTATTCTACCTCTCTGCTCCCCGTTTTCAACGCACTGTTATTTCGAGGACTGTAGATCTAATCCAGTTAACGAATTCTTTATCTAAAGTGGGATAAAATGAGCTCAATAAAATTAGTAAAAAGCAGAAATAATAATAAATTGTAACGCCGTTTACTTTTCATAAAGAATTTTCATCTACAGTATACTATAGTATTTTTTATATTCTTTCTTCTCTGTTGTTCGTGCGTGAGCAACTTGCATGAAAATAAAAGATAAACTCACTTTGTCATCGGTAAACTAAAATAAGTGATGAGTTTTTCAATATATATAGGAATAATGTCCCAAAATTTCAGCAAATAAAACAATGACACACCAAATGCTTCAAGAAATGTACTACTAAACTTTTATTATCGTAAAAAAAAACCATGCTAGGAAGTAGATATGTAAATAGAATATCCATTATAGTTTAATCTCAAAATCTTTCTTCGTCCTGTTTAGGATCCTCGATTCCTCTTCGAAGTGAACGCTTCCTCGAACCGGGCGAACGGTTTAAAGTGAACGCGATAGCTCTTTCTCGCCGACCGTAAATCCGCGTAACCGTTAATAAAGTTCTGTCTCAGCCGTCGTCCGAACTAATGCAGAGCCCCGGTAATGCGAAATTCATTACCCTACGCGAAGGAACGACGATAAAGTTAACATTACGGACGGCTATAAGCGGCTCAGCCCGATCGCCGGCCCGGGTTATGTCTGAAGACTTTCCGATAACTAATTTTCAACGAGACGCTTAGGATTCAGCCACCAAGTACATCCTCATTGCGATAAGAGTCCTTAATCTTTCAAAAAGTATTAGATGAACAATGCTAAGAATATGTTCAATGTTCTGTTAAAATTTTATCTATCTTCTTATAATGAGCGTCTTACTCACTTATATATTTTATGATCATCAGGAATGTCATGTGAAGGTATACATATTATCTTTATGACGCTATAATAATCTTCTTTTATATATTAGTTTAATTCTTTTATTGTAATTTTTATCTAAAGTTATTCTTTTAATATAAATATGTAAATAACTGTTTTTTCTTCTGTGACTTTTTTCTTTAAAAATTGAACGATTTAAAATTAAAATAAATAATTCTTAAAATAATATGTTATATACATGTAAAGAATAATATCCACATATATATAAATTTTAAAGAATAATACCAAAATATATATTATTTATTGAGAGTTTACCATCACATGACGTATAAAAGCTAGGTAAAAAAACGTACTCACTGTTTGCGGCCATTATATTGCGATCATTGGTTGTCTACGTGATACTTACCTGTAACAAAAAAAGCACATTACAAGTTAGTAACGACATTCGCATATAAAATATTTTAACATGCACTACGACAACATTCACAGCACGTTCCTTGCTAATGATTGCTATCGAAACTTTCTGCATGTAAATGACGATTGAGAATTTGATATTAATCGCTGCGCCAGAGATGGATGAAAATTACACGATCTGACGCGCATAATAAATTATTTTTCTTCCGATGTACAAAACATTAAAATATTATGTTTCTAGGAACAAAAACAACGCAATGCATACGCTAAATGCGGGTAAATCTATATAATAAATGCATATTTTTTCAAATAAAAGTAATTTAATTAACTTCAAATAAAAGTAATTTAATTAACTTTGATAAATTTTATTATAACGCAATTATTAATTATACAATTTCAAGCTATTTGATTATTGAAAAATATTCTTTCTATTTCTTTTTTCGTTTGTCTTTTTCTAATTTAATTTTATTTACATATATTCAGAATTGTAGGTTTAATTTTTCTATTGTTATATCTGTTATTTTTAATCAATTTGTTTCTTTCAGTCATCTTAGTAACTAATCTTTGAATATATAAAAAATTTCGAAATAAAGTCTTTTTAAAAAAAATTCAAAGTTCAAACGAAAAACTTTCTTATGTATAATTCATTGTACTTTGTTTACATATTTCACTTTAAACACATTTTTATAAGTTCTATAATTCAAAAGCCATTGTGTTTCACAATTCTAACTGAAAAAAAAGATGATTATGAATAAATATCAAGAAATATGCTATCAAGACTAAAGCTACTATTTCCGAAACGCTCTATATGTTTCGCGTATATTCGCAGTCACTACGCGAATTTTGGGATGGCGTGATGTTTATTCAGTAAAGCAATAACGCGTCCGTTTTATCGTGATGGCAGAGCGTGCACGACCATCCTCGTTGAAATGTTAATTCGACGCACCACTGCGCAGCAGGGTTGTTATGACGTTAGAGGAAGCGGATGGGAGGACGTGGTTGGCACGGCTGAAATTTTAATAGCAAATCTATCTAGAAATCTATGTACGCGCAAATACAATCATGCGTACGTGTGACGATGGATAACGATATCGGGAGATGAAATCCCGATTCCGACTCATCATATTGATCCGGAAATTCCGTCGGTTAAGTAAAAAAATAATATCTTGCAAATCCCAAGGGAATAAATCACGGTGTGCGTTTAAATAATTATGTCGTATCTCCGCACGATATTCAAATAAGCGGAATAAGCGGAAAGGATTACATTTATATAAATATGCATGTGGATATGCATACGTATGGGTTCGTCGGGGACAGCGAGCTCAAAAATACAAAGAATCGTGACTCGTAAATCGCGTAAAATTAATGAAGAAATTAAAAAAAAAAGGGACTTTGAGTATATGTCGCTATAAAAATGCTGAATGAAAAGCAATTAAAATGCGGTAATTAAAGCCGCAATAAAGTTATAATAAAATTAATCCGTTCCGTTAATCTTCTAAGAGAGCTTTTTCATTTCTAGATAAAAAAAATTAATAAATTGTTATTTGCTCATTGAATTTATATATTGAGAGTCGGAATAATGAATTATATTCAGCATAAAATACGATAACATTTATGGAAAATGAGTTCTTTTTAAATAATATATTTTCAATACTATCTGTGTTTTTTAATTTCGAGGAAAGCTTAATCTAATCATGTCAATACTATGTTATATTTAACCAATTATATTATTATTTTATATTTAATCAATTATAAATTTGTTACACCGTGATAATGTATCAGCTGTGCAATGTTATTCTGCCCGGTGTAAAATGATGTGTACACAACATGCGTCGACACAAAGTGCTCGGGTGCAGCACTTGTGTAACCGTACGATGCCAAAGTAATGCGTCATTAGCTTGGCAAAGTGAAACCTTGTTGACATACGTGGTCGTTAATATATAAACCTGAGCTGCACTAATTAGTACGTGCTCAGACTTTGATAGCAATCAGGCACGACAGGTATCCAAATTCAAGGTAGACAGAGTGGCGACCGAAATCACGTGATCGAGTATCTTAATTTTAGCTAAAGGTAAACATTTGCCAAGAAATTACAAGAAATTAAAATTAGCAGCCGCGTATAAAGGAAAACAGAAGCGTCAATGTACTCTTGTTTATGCGATCTATATAAGACGATTTTTTTATCGCATCGATACGCTAACATTATAACTGACGAAAATAGTATTAATAGCATAGAACTACATCGATCAGCAAGATGTAAACGAAAATTCTAGATAAATTTCTGTTCATTAAAAGACAAAAATATTTTCTATAAATATTCGTAATTTTTTAGTGCATGACAAAGAAGCTTCTATTCAGAGCATAAGTCAAGAGCATTTTCTCTTAAACTGTTTTACTCTATTAGTGTGTTCGACTTAACCTTCGAATTAGTGTTGATTCGGTTAGGTGACTATCATGCAATCGAGACCACCAGCAGTGGGAATCAAACGTGAATATTACTAATTAAGTGATGTTAACCATAAAGACACAAGGAGGAAGAAAAAGAGAGAGAGAAAGAAAAATAAAGAGGAGAGGGGCAGAGAGAGAGAGAGAGAGAGAGAGAGAGAGAGAGAGAGAGAGAGAGAGAGAACCATGAGAAACTCTGTCAGTCAAGATGCTCAACAGGGAATCACATCATTATAACTGTTAGCAAATCATTAACTTTAAGGTTATATTACAAGTCACAATTTACACATGACAGATGTATTTGATGTGTAATTTAGTAAATGCTAGCTAATTAATTTTGTCACTACGCATTATTTTTTAAACACACATTTTTTAAACAAATAAAAAAAATAAAATTTATCATAAATATTATAGAGGTAAAAAATCATTTTCGTTATAAAATATAATTATTAAATATAAAATATAATTATACTTCGCAACAAAATTATAAAACAGAAACAAAGCTACTCAGGAATGTTTCATGTAAATTTTTTTTATAAAAAAAATGAAAAATATACAGAAAGTTTAATATTTAAAAACTCTAAAATTTAATATTGCAATTAAAATAAACTAAAGTTTACAAAACAATTTCACACAGAATTGAAAAATAAGCACGAGGATGCGATTTAACAAAGCCAACAACTTCTCCGCTCGTTTAAAAGAATGCCTAATAGGGGAGAATATCTCTATCATTACTGTACATTCGCCCTTAGGCTCTACATAGTCAAATAATGCAGTTGACATCAAACGCATCAGTTCCTAATGGCCAAATTTGAATATTAATCTACATGTATAATCGCGCGCGCGGCGCGATTACATGCGTATCACGAGTCACATCCTCTTACGCGACACTGCGCAATGTTCTTTGCGGGCGAAATTTGATTTGTAATTTAAAGCACGAAAGAGCATTTGCATATTACCGCGGTGATTACCGCGGCATTATCCAACCGCGCCCGGCGGAGAAATCCGCGCGCGGCGTAGGAAGAAAAATAGACGAGAGATAGAGGACAGGTGCATCTCGTCCTGAAAAGTAGGCACACCAATTAGAAGACGATGCGATCGTTCGGCGAGGAGAGCCAACGATGTACGAGGGTTCGCGCCGGCTCCGAATTATCGGGGATTTTTTGCGATGCAAATGCAAGGGCGCCGGGTAAATTAAGTCCAACGAGACCACGGCCGTATACGGAATTAAAATGAATCGCCCTTGTTTCCACAAGTAGCACTCCCGAGATGTGCCGGACGGCGGAGAAAATCTCCGGGATCTAGTTGCAAACCGACGGATTAAGCGCGTTTCAGCTTGCTCGGATCTCCTACTGTCCTTAATTCGTTATCGCGTTGTGCGAGCTTCTTTAGTTACGCGCTCTTAATCAACATTGGATAAATACATTCACTACTCATAAGGGACTTTATGTACTTAAATATTAGGAGAAGAATATATCTTCCATGCATAGAAAAGCGTAATATATAAATTATAATATAATATAATATAATATTATAAATATTATTTAATATAGACGCATGTACGTATATATAGTTCACATTGTGTATAAGTATATAAAAGTATTTACGTGAACAAAAGAGTTAAGATAATTAAGATAATTCCTCGTTATGTGATGTAATAATTTCTTCTTCCAGTGACAGACGTCAGTAATTCTCTTACGTAGCGATTCGTTTCGGATCTCGGAAAAAAGGTCATAGTTATATCTAAAAAATGAATTAGAAGCTGAACTTCTTATCTCTTTTTAAATCCCATATATAATTTTCAATTTGTACAAATTTATTTGCGTCTAGCAAATAGTTTAGTCTATCCTGTAAAAAAAATTAATTAAATTTACATTGAGTCGTTTATATATCGTTTATATCGAGAATCTAAATCTGTGGTTTTAAAAATTCATATTTTCTAACACAGACCACGAGCGCGATGATCGCACGGCTAATAATAAAAATAATACAATTTGGTTGATTATTGGTATCCATTTCAGCGAATAAAACATATATATTTTTATTTTCGTTTGAAGATGCGATATCTCGTTTTGTCTATTCGTGGACTCATCCTTCGTCCACCATCTCATTTTTTGTATTCTTTTCTGATCTATACAAGCGCACCTTCCTGCGATATTTCCATTATATCTGACGCTAAATATCATAATGAAAACGCACAGCCAACCAGTGCGCTTTGAAAGAAATGAAAACAAATTCGCGGTCAATATCATGTTCGATATTTCATTCGTTGCGACGCGCAAAAGGACGCAGAATGTGAACAAAGTTCTGTGAACCCAATAAAAAAAATTCTATTCCAATTTTTGTGAGAGAAAAACAGAGTAACCAAGAGATAAAAAATTTCGCAAAAAAAAAATAAATATAATTCTGAATGTTAATAAACTGTACTTTTACAAACATACATTTGGAAATAATATTTTCTGTTCTAACTCAGACAGTCACATCCAATTTTTAGAGCTTAGACAATATTTGATTTCGTTTCGTGTCGTGATGACATATGAAAAATATAAAAAGTTTGTGCTATTATTGCGCGCAAGAAGATTCAATCGAAATTATTCATTATTTTAATAAATCTGTCAATTATTTTAAATTTAACGAGACAGATGAATGATGCAAAGCTAATTAAGGACACGATCGCAAATGGTTAATAGACATACAGAATTTAAATTATGATATCAGAAGAAAGTTAGGTACATAATTATAGAGATTATTAAATTAACAGGCAATTTCAAATAATAATTTAACAACATTTCGCAATCAGAATTTGAAATAATTAAACACTTTCAATTTAATGGTAACGAGCATCCCGTACATAGAATATTCTATTTTCATCGCGTTAAGTATTAACGATAGTTTCTGTCTAATTTGAAGAAAAAAAAATTATCTTAATTTCAGAAATTTAATATCATATTAATATCTTTTCTAAAATTTTCTAAGTCTTAAAATCTCATCTCACATTTTCGTTTTTCTTTAAAATATATCGCGTTATCAGAAATATCAGACTTTATCAGAATTTAAATAATCTACCTAGCGCTCGAAAGATCAAAATAACGCGAGTTACTTAGAAGAGAATAAAAGAAGAATGTCAGATGTTAAATATAACAGACCAGACTCCTCGCAGAAATTCAGAAGAAGCGATATTGATTGCGGCAAACACGGAAATGCAAATGCAAGATGACATAATTAAATAGAGCTAAATCCAAAAGTTTTTCTGCTGCGCGAACGCGGATTAAAAGCCGGCTTTTCAGTTTTCGCCCTCCCCCTATTCCTCTTTCGTTCCACTTTACTCTTATCTTCCAGCCTCCTGCCTAACTCTGTGCCTTCCCCTCCTCCTCGCATCAATTACCATTGATTATCCTCATTTCCTTCTTCGCGCGGCATTTTGTAACTCCGGATGCCGCAGAATCCGCAGGCTCCGCGCGCGTTGCGTTATCGATCTCGTCGGGGAAAATCGTCAATCTAATTACGCGAAAAACAAAACCGACAGGACCGCAGCAAACGGGATTTGTTACGGATGGAAATCTGGACGGACGTGCGTTTTTGGAAAGAAATCCCGAAATAACGGGGGCCGTCAAATTGCCGTGTCGGGTTATTAACCAACGCCGGGAATATCCAGCCTTCTGACAATTTTCGACAAAAATTCGATGATTTTATTTACGACCGACACTCGACCGTATTCGGAGACGCGAATTTAACGGTGCTCAATTCAGAAGTCTCTCGACGAGACATTCAATACGCAGGACAGAAATCTCTCGTGTGGCGAGTATACGCAACGATAATTTTGACAAATACTTGATCGAGTGCCATTATGTATACGGTAATACAAGTACTACACACAAATTGCCAATGACGACTCGATAATTAATTAGCACGGCTCTTAGTCCTCTCGATCAAATGAATCACTTGAATCGCATTTCAGCCCGGTTGGAGTTAATGCGACAGCATTATTTCACAATACAGTACAGCATTAATCTTTGATCGTTTCTCGATTCAGACAAATATTAGTTCGGGTATTAACTACTATGTATTACCCATTTCGAGAACAAATGCTTGACGCGAGCTACACGGTGCTATGATTCAAAATACGGGATTCGTATTTCGCAATCAAATCCCAAAATTATCCACGTAATAGCCCGAAACAAAAATATACATGTCAAGAAGATGTCGCAATTTTAACAAAAAATAACACCAAGTTTCCAGGCGAAGAGAAACGTGACGTTTCGCTTTAACAATATCGACTTTGTCGGTTATGCTAATTTGAGACAAATATAAACGTTTGGTTAGCACCGGACAGTCCATCGCGAATTAATATAGTCATTGTATAAATGTGGTATGCTAAGTTAAACGCGGGCAGGCTTGTCGGCAATAATTTTAATGCCTAATTCCGCTCACGAAACCTCGCCTATTTAGGATAAACGAATTACAGCGTACGCGGCGCGCATCTAATTCGTTTATGTCCCATGAAAACTACGTCATCCGAATGCTACAATCTATCTCGCACAAAGGTCGCGTTTATCTTCGCATCTCCCGCATTGTCGTTGCACTTGGAAATTCAATTCCGTGGCCGGAGTACCGGAGCGATGCTGTAATTTTGCGCAAAATATTTTCACTTTATGCAAAACACTCTCGCCTTGCGCAAAATACATCACTTTGGGCAAATAAATTCTCTTTCGCCCGGCAACGATCGTTTCCCTTGAAAATTTCATTCATTTTTCACGGGGCGAGTAAATTTCCGATGTGCCGCGCGATCTTGCGAATTAGGGAAGAAGAGGTATCTCGATTAAGGAAAAGTCACGTTCCACCAACAAAAGTCTGGCGTTAACCGCGACGATCCGGCGTATCACCCGACCGGATGTACGAGAGACGTCTCGTCTCTCTCGTAGAAAGAGGAAGCCGAATGCTTAATGATCCTCGTTAAAACGCGACGATGGAACAAAGATAACCCGCAAATACGTCTAATCTGGTAAGCACAACTATTCGGCGCATCTTGTCAGTTCTCGTTATCAATCGCGTTACACGTTGTTAGAAAATATGAAAATAGTTCCTCGCAGAACGACTAAACTCAAAATTAGTTTGTGCAAAAAATATATCTTAAATTAAATTACAATTATATTAAATTCTTTACATTAAATGTGGAAATTAATGTAAATTTAATGGGAACTTAAAATACAATTCTTTATATTTATCAAAAAATTATTAATTAGTTTTCATTATTTTTATTATTATTTTATTATTTTTATTTAGTTTTTAAATAATATTCAATGGTAGACACTGAGATAGTCGTCTTCATATCGCATAGAATTACGGAGATATTAATAGCTTTGCATAACTTTCGACGATGAATCGTTTGCGACGCACCGGGATCGAAAATTTAAATTACGTACAGTCGCAATGCGGAGACTGATAGAATTTATTTGTTCACCATTTCAGGCATACTAATCTTGCATAAAACGCATAGGGGAAGAAAAGTTCGGCAAAACGAAGGACCGGTAGAAGGATGACAGGAGACGCATTGTGTTGCAAATGCGATGCGACTTTGTCGACGATTGTGGCTCGATTTGAATGTGCCATTCAGAAACTTCAGCTGTCGAGTTCGAAATGTTGTTATGATAGAGTGAGGAGAGAATTTATTGGCAGCTAGAATACGTACATATATGACTAGGATATAGATGTGTATTACATAAAATGCGTATATGTGCATCTGCGTAGTGACATAATGTCGCGAGATAGTAAAAATGGGACGACAAAAGGTTGGGCTCACTTAAAGTATTTTTATTCAAGTCAACTCTTAAGTGCGCGTGCGTATTTTACTTTATTCAACATTATCATAAATTATAATTGAGAATTAGAATTTTTAGCATTGTGACAAGTAAACGACGAAATTATTTTCTTTTTTACTCTCATCTTTTTTACTCTCATTATACAATTTAATGTAAGTAATAATAATATAAATATCTAAGAACCAAATCAAATGATTTATGATGCATCATATTGAATAAACACATATTAAATAACCTAATCATTAGAATATTGCAGAAATTATCGTCATTGATCCATGGATTAATTAACATTGATCCCTTTCATGCATTAATATATACTAATATAATTATATCAGTAACATATTAATATTATTATTTAGTTCTGATTTTGTGAGCATATTCATGCCGGAATATTATGTATTATGTAAAGTAATACGCGCTAAAGGTGAGTTCTGCTAGGAATTTTCCGGTAACAAAGCACGTACTAGAAAAGCATAGACGTAATTAAAAGCGGGAAAATACGACAGAAATTTAAGAATCACTAGCAACGTTCGTGACGGTACATGTGTGAAAATCTGCAAAAGGATTGCGTTTGAGAAGGGACAGTGGAAAATCTGGTTGGTACGTTCCCAATGGGAAACTGTGATTTTTCAATCGAAAATTAGGTCGGTTTATGAAAGCAAACAACATGTGACGCCCATGGATAGAGCAAATTTACCTGGTGCGCGTAAATATGTGATCTGCTCATGTGTACCACGACGCCAAAAGGTACGAATACCAGTATGAAATGTAGGTGAGCCTCTACTACTATCGCAATATTCAAACATTTATTTCGACATGTTCTTTATACGGTAGAATTGTCAAATGTCCAAGCTAGAAAAATACGATGTTCCATTGCAATATTAATTTTGTCAAACGGTCCAACAATTTTTATAAAAAAAAAACATTACCCATCACTATATTACTTTTATTGGTAAGCAAAGGATATGAATAAAAATTTCAGTTTCAAACTTTGCTTTTTGTTAAGATCCATTTTATATAATAAAAACTAAAATGTTTTTTACAAAAATATATAAAATCTCTCTTTCGCCAAAAATTTGAAATATTTTAGTAAATTAATAATGATAAATATTTAATTCTGAATAAAAAAAAAATACATATTTTCTTTATTAAGAAAATCCTAATAATCAAACATTTGATTAAATAATATTCGGATATCCAAAATTTCCATTGAATTATATTAATAAATTGTTTTAAAAAGAGACAAAAAAATCAAACAATATAACAAATAAAATTTTATGATATTCTGACTCATACCATTTTTATATATACATCGTTGAAACGCGTTTTAAAAAGATGCGCGTATTCGAATATTGGTTGTCGCGCATATACACTCGCCAATTAACAGGATTGTGTAAATCCAGAACGTATACTGCGATTCGAATCGACAATGGAAATATCATGTTAACTTATTTTCTCAATTTGCAAGTGTCGTCAGTAAAAATAAATTGTTGATCAGTCCCAGAATAATAATACATCAATTTTTTAAATATAATATTTGAAATATTATTTTATTGTTTAAGTTTTAATAACTTAAAACTTTATGAAAAAGAATAAGAAGATAAAGAAGAGAGTTTCTAAGTAAAAAAAAAATTAAAAAAAAATAAAAAAATATATATAGCACAAAAGCAAAAATTAATTTTAACCTTCTACCTGCTCCTCTCCCATAAGAAGATAAAAGATGAAATAAATTAATAACAATTTTTATGTGAGAGTTTCCATTAAATTGCTTATATTGTAAGAAAGATTGGTTTCCCAGAAACAAATTGGTAGTCGATACGACGATAGCAACATATCTTATAACGACAACTTCAAAGAGTTTCGATGCTGCGGTGTGGGTATAACGAACGACAATATTTTTCTTCATTTATATCGCTCATTATCAGTCCGAACGAGACCGCTTTTCCCGCAACGTTTCCGGTTACCGATCAAAGCGGGAAAACACGACGAACAAATTCAATGAAGTTGACGACAACGAGTTTCAACCAGGAGACTCTTGAATATTCACGGTTCTCTACGCTGAATGTTCCAACATGTTGTACGAAAACAGTGTTGTCAAGTACTTGGTTACATTTTTCTCTTGCTTAAAAAAAATGATATTTAAAGCTACACTTAAAAATAAAGAGAAAAAATTTTGACTAAATTTACAAATCTTTTTTTTATTAAGAAGCTATTATATTTTATGTAAAAACATAAAAAAAAACGTTTTTAAAATAGGTATTTTAAGAAGAAGATTAAATAAGATTAAATTTGTATATTAGATCGTTTCGTATAAAAATATATATTTCTTGAAGAAAACATACAAATTTCATTTGGAGCACGACTGCTTTTAATTATTTTTCTCGGAATTTTTACGATATCGACATTGTTACGATCGTTAGATTGCATTAAAAAGTGTCCAGATCTAAGAGGAATGTAAAGAAAGTTAGAAGAGCGAATCGCATTTTTCACCGGTTTCTAAAGCAATTAAGAATATCCCGATAACATTCTATTTTCTACTTTCGTAAAATACGATACCATTTCGCGCCAGTTTCCATTATAAGAAATGACTGCCGCGCTAATTTTCAATCTTTCGGTACGGCACTCAGGCGGGGCCAAGTCAGAAACTTTGCTCAATTTCAAATGTTGCTTTTAACGAAGTACAGCCCTTCGAGAAGTTAACTGACAGTAAGTAAAATGTATTGTTTACTTCGTCGTGGAACGATCGATTTTTATGATATATTTGAACAAGTTGGACTATAAATCACGAACAAATATCGCAAAGGAAAGTGCGGAATTATAAAGCAGCATCGGTCGATATGCTCTACTTCGCACGTCGTAAAACATCATTCTTTGTAGACAATGTAATTTAATCAGAATTGAGGAGAATCTTTCATGGTTAAGAGCACCGTTACTTCGCCTGTTCGTACGTTCATGGGAATACCGGTCCTTTGTCGTAAAACGCGTCTGACGAATTTTATTTCGTACAGAGTAAAAATCCGCGCTGCTGTTTTTACCTGCCTCAAGTGGAAAACGGATTATGAAAATGACGTATAACTTACGTGCCTGGAGATATTTCCAAAGCTGATTTAAATGAGATTTGACATGGCTGAGCTTGGACAAACGCAATGTGCCTTTCATCAAGAATCAGAGCGAAACAAATTAAAGATTATCAGTTAGAAAATAATGTCTTATAAATATGTATTCATTTCATTGTTATTTTCGATACTCGCGTATTTTATATTCATTGTAAATTGATAATTAGATATCAAAGAACTGCACTAAAGAATCATATGTTTTACAATATTTTTCAATAATTGCATAATTTTTCAGATTGTGAAGCAAAGCTTTAATATTTTACATTCATAAATCATAAAATAAAATAAAATTAAGAATAAATTAAGTTTCAATAATTAAATTTAAACAATTTAGAAAAAAATTAAGAACTCCAAAATAAACATTTTATATCGCAAAAAATTTTCAAACTTTATTTTCAGAAGTTATCAACAAAATAATTAAATAATCCATATAAAATCTAACTTTTATAAAACTATTAAAATAAATCTTAATAATATCTTCATTAATTAAACAAAATTGCATCTAATAAGAAATCATTATCTTCAATATGAATATTGAATTAGTCGCATCAATGTGCTTTGTTTAGAATGTATAGATCCATTGTTAACAATTCAGTCCATAAATTTCCGATTATGTAAAGAAATTATAAGAGATTATAATATAAAAAAAATATTAGAAAAAGCAACTTCAAAAAAATTCCCTGATAATTCTTTGATTTTTCAAGGCATAAACAAATTTCCTGAAAATTCCATATTTCTCAGAAATTTTTCCAGATAGTAGCCACCATATTAAAATATATTTACTTTGTGATAATTCTGATATATGTTAAGTTGTGCTGACCTGCTCCAGACATGCTTCAGACGTGAATCGCATAAGAAAGCACATGTTGGATGCGAGTAATCTCGCATAGAGAGACGTACACACACACACACACACACACACACACACACACACACACACACACACACACACACACACACACACACACACACACACACACACACACACACACACACACACACACACACACACACACACACACACACACACACACACACACACACATATATATAGTGCACAAACGCGCATGTGGGTTAAGGTTGCATGGAAAGAGAAATGGAAGCGATGGGGTCGAGAATGGAAAGAACGGTTACGGATGCTACGGCCAAGATCGCAGACCGCGATACGCCAGCATGACCCATCCCCGTGCTCTCCGGGGGTTAGCTAAGAAGCGAACCTTGCAAATTGCCTTCGCGAAATCCCACCCCGCGAATCCGTTCTCCATCGAGAATCACCGACCCCTCTGTACTCTTTCCTTATCCGCAAATTCTTCGTCCCTCCGCCGCGAAGATTGTCGGATCATCCCCAGATTTTCGAGCGATACGGCTGTGATGCAAGTGGGAATTTCGTAGATTGCTCCGTGTGATCGTAATTCACGAGAAACTCGCTTATCTAGCAGAACAAATTCCAACGAGCGATCTTAAAATCGAAGTCCGAATGGGCTGTCCAAAAGTCGACAGTTCGATAATGAACATCGCAATGAGTTCGCAATTTGAAATTTTCTTTCATTATAAATGTAATATAAATCTTGAACTAATAACATCGTGTGTATCAATAAGAAAAGAATAATTCTCAAGAATTTTATTCACATACGTCATGGATGATTTTTAGGTTTTGATAATCCTCTCATAATTTTTAATCTACTCAATCTTTTGTCATATATGATAATCGGGCATTGTTCTGAGAAAATTGGAGAGGGCAATGATGAATATTACAAATCGCGTCGTCAGAGGCAACCAATCGGACCGACGGGTTATCACATTAACGAGCCATTAACATAAAAAATTCACAAAGAAGTCTATGCTTGTAAGAAGAAATCCTGAAAATGAGATGAAATGCGATTATGAAGAATATTAAGAATGGATACCTCCGTCTCCGACGTTCTGAGGATAATTTCTTTCCCGGAACGATCACGACGACCTCATCGCGATTAATATTTTTCAGACGGTGTGCTTAACTTGTTCTTCCCCTTTTACCGCTCGACAGCGTAAAATGACAAGAAAGCGATTTGTCTGATCGGCAGTGCCGAAAGAGACAATGTAAATCAAGAACGAATAAATCTGACAAATAAATATTGGTAAAAGAAAGAATTCGTCGAGAACAATAATAAAGTGACTTTAATATCTTATCAAATCCTTTCTGTATGCTCACAGATTGCTGAAAAATTCTAAAAAATTATATGTTACCGTCGCTTATAAAATAACCTATAGATCTAAATAAACAACAATTTCGCATTAATTTCATTCTAATATTTGTTTCAAATTACGTTCTTTCTTTCGGCCTTCTTCTTTCCAAAGTTTTTTAATTACGGTATCACTGTACGGCTTCCTTTCGGATACGGATTACTATAATTACACGATCAATTTTATCTAAATGAGGCAATCTTAATTGCATGATATAAAAGCTCCGACAGATTCAAGACCCTCTATAGCCATAACAAGCCTCGCGCGTTTTCCATTACTCACAAAATTGGACACGACGATAAGACTCGCAATCGCTATCACAACGTATGAATGTGCGAATGAGAAGTTCGCGCACGTCGTCTACTCTTTCGGCGGTGTAACTCGGACTTTTTTATCTCATATAACTTTTCGCCGGGCAAAGCTCTCGGATAGAGTTCCTTGACAGAATCTCCCTTTTACACAGGGCACAAGCCTTTGTGCAAGGTAGAAACGACCCTCACAGGTCGAGCCCTGAGAAGAACACAAGCGCGCCGAAGTCGCAGCGCTTCGTGTGTCGTGTAGTACGTCATAAAAGGCCGCGGGTAGCAACAAAAATACCTTTCTCATCGGCGAACAATGGACCGAATCTCACCGCTGCGCTGTGTACCGAAAGTTATTTCTTTTTCTGCCGTTTTTCTGCATCGGACGAGAATACGCGCACGCGGAAAAGCGAAGAATAATAACCGCAAATATACTGTATAATTCTCCAAAAACTTCATATCGTGCCGTACTACGGTTATTGTTGTTTAATTCCAAAGGAGTCTATATTCCGGAAGTCTGTATTTACAATTAAAATATCTATTGTTCCACAAAAAATCATCGATAACAATAGATTAAATCGAGTATCGGTTTTTATAATTTAAAATCCTTTTTTAATTTTTATGCTGTATAAAATATGCAATATGAAAAAATACGCGAAATACATACGTGTAATATTCGGAAAAAGATTCGCTTGCATAAGTGTTATATTAATCGATATCAATCTGTTGATGTCGACTTGGTTAGACGCGGACCAGCTGCCAACGAAAAAAAAAAATCGGGTGCAATCTAATACTTGGGGTGGAATCCGAGAGGCAAAGGAGAAAAGAGACGATCATTCACATGCTTCGACGGTGCTTCTCAGACTCTGATTTATGGCAAACCTCTGAAGGCTTCAAGTAGCAAGACGGAGAGAAATATTTTTATCCGAAAAAATTTACACGTGTCGAAAAGAAATATATTCGTTAGCGATAAGTCTCGTATAATACTATGTAACTTTTGAAACAATTATAATCTATGCATTCAATTCATTTTCAAATTTAAACATGAAAATAAAATAATAACTTTCCATAAATGTGCATAATACAGCTCGCTATATATATGAATAAAATTTAAATAATAGTTATTTAAAAATATTATATATTATATTAAAAATATATATCAAAGTAATAATGTATTATTTGTATACAATATTCGCTTTTTCAAAGAATAATTTATAAAAATATCATCCCTCTGCTATTCTTTTATACATTAAATTATGACATCAATTTATGATTTTTATACAATAAAGTGTGAAAAATGCGTCCATAGATGACAGCCTAAATCAATCAGATCTCGAAATCAGAATTGATTTAATCGCTTCTCCGACACGCCGTAATTCCCCTCTCGTCGTCCGGCCACAATTCCCGATGACGAGCGATTAGATTTGTCTCGTATTGACTACGATCCTACGATCCAGGGGGTAACGGCAAGGGGGATGCGAGCTCGGATAGCTGCTATCCGGTAAATTGGGTTTTCCGAACGGGACTCGGGAGGGACGAGTTGCTACGGGACGCAAAAGAAGCGCGCGCCAGCCTGCGGATTGAGATTGGATGCCGACGAAATCGTCCCGCGGGAGAATCGCTGCTGCCTCTACCTAGACTCGTTGCATACTTCCATCTAATGCCGCTACCCGACTGCCAGCTCCATCCCCCGAGGGACATCGTGGAACGATACATCCCGAAACGATGTTCTCGACTTTTTGAACCGCGCTCAAAAACCTCACATCGCTCTTAACCGCTGCGCATTATTTAACATCCATACGCGTATCACACAGTTAAATGTATAGTCATTAATCTTGAGTGACAGGCTTAAGGCCGAATATATAGAGCATATATTTGGTAAATATATGCCTAAACTGTTCGCTGAAGGCTAACATAAAGTTCGTAAACGTATCTCATAATTAATCATATTTCTTTTGCATTTGATATAATTTAATGATAGAAATGGTAGGTCTATCCCCTTTTACTTATAGACGTCAATAAAATTAATTTCCAAATTAATCCTTCCAGAAAAGCACATTATCAATCTTCAATAAACAAAGAAAATATGTGATCAGTTTCTTCATATAATTTTGTTAATTTTATTTACGTTAAATAATTTTGTCTCAAATTTTTGAAAGAAGAAGTCTTCTTCAAAGAACAAATCAACTTTAGAGTCAGAGAGACGTCGATGTACGCGCTTTTTTAAAATAGCAAACGTGTCAAAAGCATGAAATGACTTTCGTTACGCGACGCTAAGTAGGTATGTGTGCCTTCGGTACACTTTTCCCCTGCATGCATTCTACAAACTTCGTCTGTAGAAGCAATATTATTCTTCCTACTCCAAACACATCTGTATAAAATATATAGCCAATCAAAACTAGGATAAAACTAACACCGGCGAAAAGTTTCCGGGCGAGTGTGGTTATTTCACTTTTACATTTTTAATACTTGTAAAAACACAATTTGCAATGCGGTAAAAGAAGATAAATGTAATGCACTGCGGCAAACGGCACCGGGCGGACAATAACTCACACGCAAATTTTTATATTTCTATAAAATGTTACGTAAATATTTACGATTTGTTACCTACTTTCTACGGGCAATTCACAACACTTCGCATTAAAAAATATGTAACTCATATTTCATTGTGTAACAATTGCATAACGCATACTGCCGTAAAAAATACAGATAGGATCAACCGCAAAATAATGTATCACCCAATTATTTCGTGTATGAACGATAATTACTTGGAGTTGCCTCATTCTGCGTTCGTTTAATCAGACTACACAATTATAACCGCATTTTAATTGAATGGCCTTAAGCAAGCAGACGTTTTGTGCAAACTTTCGTTTAAAGATCCATTGTGGATCGAAATTTAATTAAGCTCAATAAAAGGGGCAAGGAGTAAAGCCGCATGAAAAGAGATTAATCACGTTGGAATTCGAAACAAAATTTAAAAGGAGCTGTGTGGATCTAATAATTTTTGATGGACTAGATGAAAGAAAAGTTTTAACAAGATATTCATATCTATCGATATTTTGTATAGGCAACGGCATACGCAAAAAGGTATTCTAATAACAAAATAATGCGGATTCGCAACATTTTGATGAAAGCCATACCATCGATGTTTGGAAGAAGACGATTTAGAACAAACGTAATATCTTCTTGGATAGAATCCAAATCCTTCCAAGTCTGTACGCGAAGATCCGATCGCGTAAAATAAAGCTACGAAACACACTCGATATTCCCTTTGACATTAAGCTCATGCGACGCAATATTGAAGCATTATATTATAAATAACATTGTAAAATAAGTAACAAAATGAGAAGTAAAGTGGAATTAAAAACTGTAACTTCATTTAGATGCACAGCACATCTCATTTAACAATTTATAAATCTAAAAACATAAATTTATAAACGGTAAAAATTTATAAAACGGTAAACAGAAAATATCGCATGTAAATGACAATAGTAACGTGAAGATTATATTTTTTCATCTCGCTTTATCCTCGTTACATTATTTCTCATTCTGTTTTTTATATTATATGTACGAAAAAACTATTTTAACTAATGAAATATGTCAAAATCCTTTACAAAAAAGGAGATATTAAATCGATTACTCGCATTTCTCGAAGTTTATTGTTGCCGCTTTTCCGCGATGCTGATTGGTTTTTTTGCTGCGCTAATTTCGTGAATTACTGTCAATTTGCAAATGACAATTTGTAAAAGACGTGCGAGATTAGTAGCGAATGAAATTTTGAATCTGTTTTGAACAAGGACAAATATAAGATGAACAAGAATGAATGAGTTTCTATTTTTCATCACGATAGTACGTCGCTATCATTAACGAATAATATAAAAATATACAATATGAAAAGCTTAGTGACGCGCGCGTAGCGTTATGTTGTGTTCTAGTAAAATTAAAAAAGATATAAAACTTTTCTATTCGTGTGGTGTCCTAAAAGACGAATTGAGATTGATACAGAAATGCAAAATTTATAACAACGCAACTGTAAACAACACAACTATATAAACTCAGAATAATTGAATAAGATACAAATCAGAGAAAACACAGAGTAGAGGAGCACGTCTAACTAAATTCGCGCGATATCCCGTTGTCGCAATTGTCGCAGAGTGACAAAGGAATGAAGATGTGAAGAAATTTCATAACGCAATTCGGCACATTTATGAGAGACCGTTCCGAGTTCTCCGTATACCGGACATTTGAGAGAGAGAGAGAGAGACACTTGAAAAATAAATTTTATTTAACGAGACAACTCCGGAGGTTGCACGCTATTGGGCGACTTTTGCAATGACGAGAACGCGCGAAACATACGCGGCACGTTCCTCTCAGCGACAAACCGCACTTTCGTCGCTCCATAACGCCGGACTTTCTGCCGCGCGCGGATACCAGTTGGAAATTCGAAATTGCACCGCACGCCTGCCTGTACACCGAGCTCGCCACTTTCGCGAGATTGCTTTTCCCTCCTCCCCTCCCCTCCCCCCTCCCCGCCCCACCCCTCTCGTTCGCGCGCGCGAGGAAACTCTGGAAACTGGTAGACCGTAGAGAACGAACGAATGCTACAAGAGAAACAGGTCGACGAGACGTTGTTTGCCGGAAAGAGAACGAAAATGAAAGCGACAGCAATAAGGTCTTCCAGTACGAACAAAATGGTATTAAATTTATTTTTATTATTGTACCGTTCTATCAAAATCGCTTCACACCACTCGTAGATCAATATCGCGAAGCGAGCAAGAAACTGTAAATGGAAAGGCGGAGGAATCATTTCCGTTTAAAGTAGATAAATAAAAATAGGCATTTGACTAAACGGTAGACTTAAGCAGAGTTATTAAAAAATTAACTGATTAATTGTAATAAGCGTTATTATTAATAACGTACATTCACACTTTTTTCTTCTATTCATTTTACGTTTATTCATTATATAAAAGAATAGAGAAATAAAATAGAGAACATTGTTATATCTTTCTCTTTCTGAAGCTTTTATTTCATTTTATTAATAAAATATAAATTTCATCTTCTTTTTTACGTTAAAATAATTGGTTCGTTGTTCATATATCATATATTGTCTCTCTATGTGATTGAATGAGCTATATTTTGCTCGCAAGTAACAAAACAAAAGTGAGAGAATTCCGTAGCTATGGCAATCGAGAAAAAACGAAATCTCGTTCACGTTCATCGCTTATCAAATATTCACTACTCTCCTTCGCTGTCACCAAATATTAATGAATTCGCTTACTATCCCCCTACTGCCATTTACCCGCGCCACGACGAAAACGTCGATTCAGCAGGGGGTCGGTATCATCCCTTTCGAGATGAGAGTGTTCCTCTCATGGAACTAACGGTCCGGATAATTTCTAAGGTGTTTCTCCTTGATGGACGACAAGTCCTTTTCTGCGTTTCCGTCAATACCCCGAAGCCCCCCCCCCCCCAAGAAAACCGAGAGTAAAAAGGAAGGGATATATGTTCGAATCGGAGAACGAGAGTGACGAAAGTAACTTCTCACGAGAGGAAAAGAGCGCCGCATGAGATCAAATAAGAGTGTAGAACGAGAAGAAAGATCTGACCTTTTCTCAGTTACCTTATCACAGCTGCAAGGGCTCGTAATTACGACGCCCACGAGACGTACCTTGAATGCACGAGCGTAAAAATTGCCCCCAGAAGAACTGAAGTTGTTACATCGATAAAATAAAACGGGCGACGTGGGCGATTGCATCGAGCAAACTATGCGGAGTATTTCGCGAAACTATGCGAGGGGGAATAATGCGGTGAAACATTCGATCTCCTCTTCTCGATGAAATGAGATGTTATTCACATTTATATCTCTCTCCGCAACGTTAATTCATTACAAATGCAACACAATCAGCATCGATGCGCAAGTTCATTCACATACTTCATTTTATTATCCTAATATGGAAATATTTGTTTAAATCTACATCAAAAATTGACAATAACAAACTAATAAAATAAATTTTTAATATTCATTTGCACCCCTGAAATCGTGAAAGTCTTTTTTTTTTTATTTTTAATCTATCTTTTCTAAACTATCAATGTTATAACAAACATCGCTAAGTTTTGATATCCGCTGATCGTGAGAAAGCACATTTCGCTTATTGATATAAAGAAATCGTGTTAAAATCTGTTCCGATAAACCGACAATAAAAATTATGAGCAATTAGCGCATATCAACTTTAGATCATTTTCATTAGACTAAAAGTTAAAAAAGTCGAGAATTCAAAAGTTTCTTTGCCTGGTGGAGACTGTTACATATTTTTTTCTTAGCGCGCGCACTTGGGAGTGCGACGTTAATTATAACGTACCTCTACAGAACTTAAAGTGTTACGCAAGGGTGCTATTTTTAACAACCGCGAGTAACATTTCGAGTTTCTAGAAGGTTTCTTTAAAACTGTACGTTTTTCTAAATCAGATACCAAAAGCGAACATATATAAATCGTTGGCATGATATCCTTAAAAGTCAAATAAACAGGCGCTTATTGCTCCAATTTGCAACGTTTCGTTTGACAAAATTCACGACTATCAGCGCATTTTCAGAATAGCACAGTGTATCGCAACATAAACAAACGATCGTGGAGATAATGAGAACGCGATATACCTGACAACGCAACTTCTCGTTAAAATTAGATTCGAGACATCGTAATTATGAGCCATATTTTAATCACTGCGAAACACTTCTCACGGCCGCGGTTGAATGTCGCGGTCGAAATTTCGCCGATATGGAACAGTATTGCCCAACGAATATCTCTCTACGAGCGAGAAACTCTCGACATCTTGATGAATATGCAAAATGATGAAAATACCGTTTATACCAAAGTGAAATATTTGTCAAATATAAAATCATATCAATATCAAGCTTTTTTTTTTAAAGTTAAAATTAAAATAAAATTATATCGAGTAAATGAGTATACATTAGAAACAATATTAAGTAAAATTAATGTACATAAACATATTATAAAAAGTTTGTTCCGACAAGTGATTCTCTTGTGAATTTTCAATCTTGTTAGTATCAATATTAACAATATTTGCGTACGAGCAGATATCTTAAAAAGAACAAATACAAGGATACTAGAAATAAGTCAAGTGGAGCATTTACTTTTTCATACAGACGCAGTGCGCAAACAAAATCGCAATCACAGACGGAATGATGAAAATTAAGCGAAAATGTAGATAGCTAAGTTTTATATCTACACACCAAGCAAATTAGGAAATCGAATTAATACACAATTGAAGAGAACGCGGCACTTGAAGAGAACGCGGGATGAAATAGAGGCATTCCTTCCACGAATTTATTGATTCAATTTTAGTTGGTGAACCCTTAGCACTCTCGTTGCAGAACTACGCCTACAGAACACCGTTTTAACTGCCGACGGATGGTACGCCGATGTTAATCGAGTTTTCGAGTTTAGTCAGTACGGAATTTAGCATAATCGATGAGCGGTCACGTACCATCACCACAGATGTTATTGCGCGAAGGACCTTCGTTATTTGTAAAATTCTACAATTATGAGTCAAGTCATTCTTTTATTATCAACCTCTCAAATTTCACCACGACAGAAACTTCAGCTACAAAATGTCAGAGATATTTTTCAAACGCAACCAAAATAGTTCCGAGAACTTTGATTATAAAATCCTAAGACAGGAATAAAATTGTTTTCTTGACAAATTGGATTTTAAAAACGTTTAGCAAAAATAATATATTTAGCTCTTTCAATCAGTTATATAATAATTAAGATATTAAAAAGCTGTTTCACTTTGTTTAAGTTTTGCAGAAAAATCAATTCCAAGTCAGTCAATCGAAAACTAATGAAAAATTCTGTAACGAGAAGAAAAGCGATAATTCTAGGACACCGTGCAAGCTCAATAACGCTAAAAATACTATGGATATTATATTATTAAACATAATACGATCTCGCACGATATAAAAAATTGTATATCCAAATTTAGGCCATAAAGCATAGGCTACTTATACGCGTATAAAATATAAATTAAACTAGTGCGTTTTATGAGAACAGCAACGAAAGGCACTATCCAATTCTTAAAAGATGAAAACAAGATGTGCTCAACTACTAATTCAGAACGAATGCACCCTTTCTAAATGCAACAGCGAGAAGTGCCGCGAAAAGAGCAGAAAAGTCAATTAGCACGGACGAACGTTTCTAGTAGTCTGACGTAACTTAATTTAGCATCCTGCCTATCCACCCTCTCGGCCATGTATTTCTCTCACTTCTCTCATTCTCGAATCCTGATTCTCTAATTCAATTCTAATCCCGACGAAATTTCCAAAACGAATACATGGGACGATATCAGGTTCCTTCTTATGAGTCTGACTTCATGAAAGATCTATTTCATTTTCCAAGCCGCTTTCAAAAAACTAGGCTTTCGTTTCGCCTTCATTCAAAAAAAAAAAAGCTTATCCCGGTTTTCTGTTCTGTTAAAAAACTGTCCTAACTGTGTTTTCGGTTTCGGAAAAAATGTTTTGTTTCATGAATTAATTTTCAATTCGCAAAAAATCGCTCTAACTTTTGTTTTCGCTTTGATTAAAAACACGCACTTGCTAATCCTTGTTTCAAAACAAAATATCCTAACTTTTATCTTAATTTTCAAAAAAAGAAAAAATCTATTCTTATTAAACTTCGTTGAAAATCCAACTCGTAATTCAATATATTTTTGTTTCATAAAAAATCTTTCATTTTCCTGTGTCAAAAATGTTAATAGAACTATCATTTCGTTTACAAAAAAATATACTGTCTACTTTTTTATTATGCCTTAAAAAAGCTACACTTCATAAGTTACTTCTTTGGATTTTCATCTGCTGAAGAATCTATTCTAACTATTATATCACGATTGCCAAGAGAAAAAGAGAAGTTAACTGCAGCTTTTGTTAACTGTATAAAAAAGATCGGCTCCAACTTTTGCCCGCCCTTCGTTAGCACAGTTTATTTCTGCATGCTTTTATTTTTGCGATACTCGCCACTTTTATTCTTTTACCATTTTGCTACTTCACTTTTCCACTTACCAAACTTCCTCTCGGTTACTCTCTCGCGCGAGCCCTGCGTGCCTCGTCTTTTTTTCAATAAATCATAAAAAATGCGCGGGCCACGCAATTTTGCGGACAATCGCGAAATCGAATTACGAACCGCGCGCTGCACTACTTTATGTACACGCGATCGGAATGGCGGCCGATGCCCATACAAGCTCGCCATTCGCGACTGGTACGATTCGTTAAAAAGATAAAAGATCATGCCTCGTTTCCGTTCGCCGCGTCAAACTTCTATTTTTCCGCGCGCTTGCACGGGAAACGGCCGTGGCCGCCGCGCGCGTTCGCCGATTCTCGTCGTGAATTTACCGCTCAATTTTTCACATTTCGCGTCGGCCGGATTTCAATGCAGAAATATTTATCGTGTTAACTTGTTCTTCATCATTTATGCATATTAACCACGCCGAAAGCGCGTAATGAAACGTTTCGTATTTCACATTATAATCAACGCGATGCGCCATAATGGTTGTTTATTAGTGTAATTACTTATTATATATATGTGATAATAACAAGATTTAGAAGTCGCTGAAAATATCAGTGAAAAATCATTAATAAACTCGTTTGGATTTTTGTGTAAATTTCCACGTCGATATGTCGGTAGAGATGCGAGAGATACAGAAAGAGATATGCGTATTGGCGATAAATCAGAAATTGCAAGAGCGAGAGGAATATAATGGCGGAATTGCAAGACGATTTCCCGAAAACGTGCCAGCCAGAGAATAGTTTCCGCAACGGAGAACGCGAAACCGTCCTAATGCTCGGCCACACGGAGGCTGCACTATTGATTTTCTGTAGATGCGTGCGGTTTTCCACGCTTGCCGGTTTTCCAACTCGCTTTCAAAAGCGGCACACACAGAGAGAAAAAGAAATCCATGTGTTCGACTATTTGGACATGTCGACATGAAAAATATTTGTTGCGGTGACACATACAGCAAGCAAACCTAGAAAGACAAGTGCAATGATAACAAAGAAACCAGATGGATTTTTAAAATTAAGAATTATCTATTTTCCTAATTGTAATTTAATATATATTATATTGAAAATAAATTCAGTAGCCATAAAAGATAAGATTACAGAATTCATATCCAGATAAAATTAACTCTCCGACATTATTTCTATTTTAATCTAGGCTTTTTCAATTTAATTTGATCGTAGATAGGAGGCTAAGTCTAAAGTTGGTTTCATTTAAAATTGCTCTATTAATAACCTTCTATTAAAAATGTACAATTTAAATGTGCATGAACAATCGAGTTATAAAAAATTAATTTTTTAAATACTGGACGTCAATTTCATACAATTTTATTTATTATATCATTAAAATAAATATAATTTATAATCATTAACATATTTTTCAATAAATAAATTAAAATAAATGCTATGTTTATAGCAAAATATTTTCATATGCATATCAAAAAAATTCTAAAAGTGACTTATATTATAATGTTTAATTCTGAAACGCACCTTTTTGTATATAATACAGAGAAAAAGCAAGCTAAATGCAAGTTCGAAATTCAATTTAAAAGATATCTGTTCAGAAGGTATATTCTTCAATTTTCAATTTTATATCCGCTGTTCTTCTAATATATTATATATTGAGAAATCAAATGTATCGCGTAAGGGAATAAACAATGCAAAAAAAAAAAGAACGTTGAATAATTCGTACAAAATTTACATATACGTATTTTTTCGCAGTAGCTTACACCGAAGCATCCGGGCGTGAGAATTTACACGAGCGGTATGTAAATTTTCGTCTCGTACGATAAAATACATGAGCAAAACGGACTGCAACACGCGAGATTTGCAAGGTCGGATTGTGAAAGACTGGAATAAACGTCGCCAGACAAAGAAGCTCGTTAAGTTACGTTAGATGGTTTGCATTAGACTGAAATGCACGCGTGGAGAATTCACGGCATTCGCATTCCGAATGAATCGCTAAAATTGTGTATGCGCCGCAATACCGAATATGCGGAGCGTCAACGTGGAACGCCAAACTTTGTTATGCGAAAATTCCCAGATGGGAGCAGAGGAGCTGTACGCCGCGGTAATACGCGTATAAATTGCGGTAATTACAAGGTTTCTTTCATATAACGACACACGGGTGCCGCAACGCGATGTGCCGCATCGTATTCAATACGAAACGAGGACAATTTGCGCGATAAACACGAGTCTATGCAAATTGCGTATTTAAATCGTTTTGTATTTGTTTGTCCAACGAGCGCATACGCGGTAATGAAGAGACACTCGCTACAAAAAGCGTAACAAATGGGACGTTCATAATAATATTTACATTCCCAACGAATTATTCATTAACGCGATAACAATTAAGAAATTATCTTAAATATCATCGCTTTAAAATACCGAAATATTACGTAATGTCCAAAAATAAGAAAAATTCATTCGTTTCGACGATTGATTCGTTAATGAAATAAAGAGATATGGGAATACAATTATTTATATAAAAAAAATAAAAAAAATTATAGTCAGTTAAGGCAGGAGAGTATCGGCAGTCAATGTACGAGATAGAAGATGGATGAAAGGAAATGTATGGTTAAAAAGATGTTGGAATCGTTTCACGAATTTATGTAGAACGGCTACGTACCGCGCTGCACGAATCGGCCATTCGGAACCGGAAACGGGAAAAAGGCGAATAGAAGGCGAGAGGAAAACCAGGATTTAATTAAATGCAGCCTGCCCGTGGCACACGAGCCGACCCCCTTCGTGAATTCTGAAATCGAATAACCCATCGATCGTCCGCTCGTCCTACCGCTCGCCGCCATCATTCGGAGTGTTTTACAGCAATCCGCCGAGTTGCACGCCAAATGCAATGCAACCGATTCGGGCGCATCGCTCTAGAAATGAGTTTCCATGTTATAAATAAATCGATGCGTGCGATGCTGCTCGAATGAACAAGACGCAACATAAAATACGAATGCACTCAGCATCAAATTCGACATTGTATAATTAAAATATAAATTTCCGCATAATTAATCAAGAAAAAGGGAAGCCTACGCAATTATTAAACATACAAACGTGCACCGATACAAAATAATGAATATACGTATCCTGAATAAATACAAATTATTGTGACTTTGTTATACGAATAATAAAAATTCAGTCTCTTGATACAAAATAATTGACAGAGAAATTTATAATATTAAAAGTTGAAATTTCTTAGAGAATAAATTTGCAGAATATACAACTCGTAATTGTCTAATTCTTTGTATTCTTTATTAAGAACATAAAGAAGCAACTCTTTTATCTAGAAACACGCTTCTATTACGACGCTTTTTCGATATGTGACACAAGATAAACTATATCCGCACTATATGACGATAAGAGCAGAAGTTTGGTAATTCGATAATAACAAAACCAAAGGTCACGTGTACGCTCGCGATGCATCGCAGATGCCTTCACGCCGAACAAAGCCACCAGGATATCGTGCATCCAATCGTTCCCGGGCATCGATAGAAATTGTACAGCTTCCCAACTATTACAGAAACTTCAAGGTGTGGAGAACCAACGAGAACCATGACAGGATAGCGAGAAGAACAGACAGGGCGAGAATTTCCGTCAGAAAGGTAGCAAAGGAGACGCGGAAGGATGGACCCCAATTAGGAGAACAAAGGCGACACGTATCCTTTGTACGCGAATCGTATTATCGAGCCTGGGAGCGATTCCCAGCTTTATTCGGTTCGCAACAAGACTCAAAGCCCTCGGTCTTTTGGAGCTTGACCGATGTAGATACCTCAAATCGGTTAATTGAAGATCCGACGCTATAATGGTATCTAAAATGGATATTAAGAGGATCATATTAAACTGAAACTAAGATATCTACTCAAATCCGAAAAAAGATTCCCTGAGAATTTCCTGATTTTCAAGGCCATTTCTTAAAAATTCCAAATAAAATAGAAGTATTTTTATGTGCAAATAAATACATATTTATTACGCCAAATCCTTAATATTTTCCATTCATAAAAATTTATAAATAAAATAGAATTAAGAATTACTCAAATTTCAAAAATTAAATTTGAAAAATTTTAAGAGAGAAACTATATAACTATATAACTGTATAAAAAGGACCTTAACACAAATATTTTATATTGTAAAAATTTTCAAATATTACTTTCAAAAAAGAAAATTATATAATGCATAACCGGTGCAAAATTCAACTTTTATAAAGCAATTAAAATAAATATCCGTCTTCATTAAACAAAATTACATGTAATACAAAATCGTTATCTTTAATATTGAATATTGGATTAGTCAAATCAGTGTTTTTTGGTATTTAAAATAAATAAATTTATTATTATTATACTATTATTGTTTTAAAAATTCAATCATAAATTCTCGATTATAATATGATAAAGACAAAATATTAGAACAATCAACTTCAAAAAAGTTCCTTGATTTTCAATAAAATATCCTGAAAATTCTAGATTTTCCGGATATTTTTAGATATTTATAGAATTTCCAGGTATATTTAAATAGTAGACCTTCCGTAAAACTTGATAACTAAACTTGATAACTAAATCAAAAAGATGATGCCTATTTATATGAGATTAAGATGAGGACAAAAACTACTGAAATGATTTCATTACTCGAATAGTAAAAGAATAAATTAATCAGTACAGGAAGGTAATTAATTCTACTTCACATTTCTAATGACTCAACGTTACGATATACGTAATCGGAGTGAAACTGTTGCAAAGGTTAACAAACGGCTCGATCTGAACACTTTCGGGCACGGCAGCACGATGATTTATTCACTTAAACAGGAATAATACAGAAGTATACGATGCAGGTATACGAGCATTCTTCCCAAATCCGAACATATTTTCGGTCTTTATCTGCGCCGGTGCTTCTACGGTCGTTGCTCAGGCGACGCAGAAAACGAACACCGAACGTTAAGCCGGAACTTTATGATACTAGATGTGTACCTGTTCTTGTAAATGTCGCTTTTTGTCGTTGCTTCGCAGAGATTCGTGTCCCTATGTCGAAAAAGTCGAATGCGGGATCATGCATCGTGCGATGACCAAAACAACGTGAAAAAAATAAAAAATAAAAAATAAAAAATAAAAAATAAAAAAAACAGAACGATATAGAAATTTGCATCGTGGAATTTGAAAAAAATGTGTCTCTCTCTATCTATTACTTTGTAAAGATTATACAAACCGAACGAACGAAACAGAAACTGGTGTTTTTCGTTCTTCATACGATTAAATATAATATATGATGTATATTGACAAACGAGACGGACACGATAATACGATAAAACGAATTACATGAACGCAAAGCAAAAACAGGAGATGCATAAAATAAAACAAATATCATTTCAGCTTCCTCAATTTTCGTATGGACTGATAAATAATAAATATGCACTACTGAAAAATATCGAGTGCCTCTGATATACGAGATAATACATCAATGATAGTGACAGCTTTGATATTATTTTCAAATAATAATCTTTGATATTCTCTGAGGCATTAGAATAATTCAAACTGAGGTATTTAATAATTATTTTATAAATTCATAATATATGAATTTAATTAATATATATATATATATATATATATATATATATTTATTCATAACATTATATGTGCAATTGCATTACAAGAGAAAATAAATTTTTAATTTTCATAAATTTTAAATATCTTTCAAATTTACCTACACAACATAGATATTATTTTTATTATGATCCAAATAGAGATCTAGAAAGAGAGTTTTTTGTGAGAGTGGATTGGAAGTCCATCGTACTTTTACATAAAAATAACGTACATTTGTAGATAAATTCATATTTATATAATCCCAATTATAATACCAAAAGAAAGATATATATATATATATATATATATATATATATATGAGATATATTTGATTTGATCAATCTGGGAGAGAGAAAGAGAGGGACGGAGGGGGGAGGAAGACTAACGCTATCGCGATACTAGACTGTAACTGCGACAACGACGAAGAAGGCTAGAACGGATTTAGGGCAGCGATTATAGCCCGTTTGGTACATAACGTTTTATCTCGAAGTACGAAGAAAGACATAAAAATCAAGCGCTTAAGTTGATTTCTCCAACTTTCCACCTGCAGACATTAAGAAAACTGCGGGCTGTTAAGAACGTAATATCTATCGTCGTCTCTTACTATCTCGAATAAGATGTCAAAATAAAATATTTGACATTCTTTTGCTTATTGGAATTTGCGTTATTATGATGTAACTTTTGACATCGCACCAAATACTCTTTATTACTACATGACAAATGATTTCCATTAAGCGCGCTATTAGAACGTGCATTACGAGAAACGGAAGGAACATATTGATCCAGAATGTAAAATACTGATTTGTTAGTTTTACACATTTCGCGTTGCCGGAAGAATCTAACCGAAGCTCTTGCTCAAATGCACGAAGATACTCAGCGCCAGCAAAAGTTTAATGTAAATGAGATTAGCTCTTATCTTCCGTGTAATTGGCATAAATTAATCTACTGTTCCTTTTATCATCAGCAATTTCTGCAATTTTCAAATAGACGTAATAAACGTACAATTATCATCCTTTCTCTATACACGTTTCATATAAGTTAATAATCATGTTTCCCTTTGTGCCAAATAACTGCTTGTGCGGCAATGCTCAAAGAGCCGAAGAAATAAATGTAAACGAGCTTTGCGCAAACAATGCAAACAATTACAAAGTGCACTTGTCATGGCTGATAGTAACTAAATAGTGCGCTTTTATTCATCGTGGTTGTGCCGGAAAAAGCGCGCCGCGATACTTACGCGTGTTAATCGATCGCGGAACGACAAAATAAATCGAGCCGCGCACGTCTGGTGGAAAACGATAAATACTAAGCGACATTTATCGCGATATGGCTATCTCCCATGAGCCGCATAGTTATGTCACGCAGTTATG
Organism: Pogonomyrmex barbatus; assembly: GCF_055798465.1. Taxonomy (NCBI): domain Eukaryota; kingdom Metazoa; phylum Arthropoda; class Insecta; order Hymenoptera; family Formicidae; genus Pogonomyrmex; species Pogonomyrmex barbatus. The sequence continues at coordinate 4,833,762 of NW_028297193.1, forward strand.
AGCAGCTGTCCGCGCGACGGATCGATAAACGCTACTCGCGTTCAATTATTTCATCGCATCATCCACCATCCACCCAAATATCTCTTCTTGAGATACCGCCCAATATCGATCGCACACCGCATGCGTAAAGATAATTATTTGTTGCAAAATTGTACTCGTACGTTGTGGAAATTTCGCTTGTGAAAAATTCGCTCACGAAATATACAAGCATACAAGCACGCACGCCAGCTTTGTTTTATTCTTTGTGCTCTTTGTGTTCTGTGTACCGTTTCAAACACAAACGAGTTTTAAAATAGTATTATTATGGGGCATCGATTGCGTGTATGTTCTTTGTATTTAATTAAAGAGATATTTCATTTTTATATTCAATATACACAATATATACATTTCATATTCAATATACTCAAAGAAAAAAACTTTTTAAAATAAATTTTTGTACGTTGAAATAAATTGAATAAATTGAATGATTAATTGTTTTTCGTAATTGATCAAAATACAGTGTGTAACACTTTAATACAGAAAGCATTTTTTTGGAATCATTGACAAGTATTGAAATATTAGCTCTGTTCATCAGCATTTAACAAAATACCCTCACTAAAAAGTTAAAATTATTTAAACAAATTCGTGCATGCATTTGATATATAAATGCGGGCATAAATGGAATCGAAAAAAAAATATAGTTATTACTGTTGTATCAGCACGGATCAATCAACGTATATGATGTTCACTTTGTGTTACACATTTTTTTTTCTGTCCTTTATTTTCTTTCTCCCTAGCTTTACTTTCCTCATCACTTCCCGTCTCAGAATTGTAATTTACATATCGAGTGCTCGTCCATTGGAGAAAGACGTCTTACTGAAGTGAGCAAGCGGAAAACGAGTGGCATATCCGCTGGTCGTCAAACTTTCCGCGCAGCTCGTTGTAACTCGCGTTGCAAACTCGAGCCGTTATTGCTATCGACGATGAGCGGCGTTAACGCGATCAGAAATTTGTCGGGGCGAGCTCGAGTTGTACACGAGTGTATATCATTACGCGGCTTGTGCGCGTGCACGTTATGCAGCTGGCGAGGAGCCCGCAAAATTGTACGGGAGCCCTCGAACTACTGGCACGTTAAACGAACGTTTTGCGGCGATCCCGAACGCCCGCTCGCTCGCCCTGATGAATCCTTCCTTTCTCGCTCTCTCTTTCTCTCTCTCTCTCTCTCTCTCTTTCTCGCGCGCGACCCCGGACACGAAACTTTTCAACTTAATTACGCGCGCGCCGGCATAACATCGCGGCTGGATGGGTTCTCGTCCCCCCCCCCCCCCCGTTTCCTGGCTCATCCACATTCGCTCGACGAGCGATCCTCTCCCGGCCAACTTCTTTCTCCGCGAACATTAACGAAAGCGCGAGCTATAACGAGTCGGTAATAAAGGCCATCAGGACGACGAAGCTGTGAAACGGACTTGAGAGGGCAAGCAAAAGGAAGGAAGGAAGGAAGGAAGGGACGGCCAATTTATTGCTTCACGGTATTCATCGGGATTAGAAAAGGGGGAACAGGGGCGAATAACCGAGCGAGCAGAAATCTCCATTGTTCGATCCTGACGACGATCGTATACCAAATAAACAGATCTAAATGATCCGGATGATGATCTTTATTTAAATATGATAGTCTAAAGTGAGCTAAATTTTTGATGAACATTCACGATCTTAGAAGAGGATGCACACCTAAGAATTATATCTATTTTTATGATTTGTATATTTACAATGAAAAAATTATAAAAAACTTAGATTATTCTAAGTCGCATTTGAAAATAATACAAAAAATTTAGCAACGGTTTAAAATCTCAAAGATTATTTAAATAAATAAGTAGAGGTATGGAACTCTAATGGAAATGTAATTACGAAATAATAACATGATAATAAAAATCTCAATTTTTTTATATAAGTACTTTGAATATTCAAGTATTCATTCATTATGTATATAAATTTTATTGTAATGTAAAGATTAAAGATTAGTTGTTAAAAATTTAATTTTATTATTTGTAACCACTCATTTTCGTTTATACTCTTAACTAAACTTAATTTTTATTTACAGAATAACTAATTTCTGCTTCGCAATGAAACTTTACATAAATCATTTTAAATACTTAAAGTAAAGTACTTATGTACATAAAAAAAAAATTGAGATTTTGCCATTATTTCTTAATTTTCATTCATTTCTATTAAAGTACATTTTTATTTTATATTTAAATAATTTTTGAACCAGATTCTAAACCGCTGTTAAATTTTTGATATTACTTTTAAATATGATCTAGAATATAATTTTTTCATCTATAAGTTTTTTAATTATAAATAAGAATAAGTGATAAGGATAATATTTCTTTAATATACATGGATTTAAATATCCTCTGTATTTATTTCATCTGTAGTTCATTTAAAGATAGGATATGAAAAATAGAGTTAATGTTGTATTTTGCAAATGACGAATAGAACGTCGCTTATTTCTTATGTCGACCTCTCTGTAACGCTTATGTTACCTAAATTTAGCCGTAGTAAGTTGAGGGTTAACGAGAACATAGAAGAAAAAGAAGGGTCGATATGGGAAGCTGCCGTGGGTATCATTTTGTGCGGCCGATACGTCAAGGGGTGTCTTGCAGGCAGTCCTCCCGGCGAGGGTAGTCGGGTAGGGTGGCTCGTTTCGCTCATATGGTAGGTATGGGAAATTTACAATGCCCCGATGACTTTGCCTGGTGGTAGAACAACACCTTCGCCTCGTGTATGCGGCACTCCACCAGCAGGTTGCTTATGCAAGGCGTCCGATGTATAGATACCGAAAATTAACTCGCTTCAATCAACCCCCAACGCCCAATAAACCGAAATTTATGAGATTCGCATAGGCGGGAAATGCCCGATTAGGGGAACGAGTTTGATAATTTGATCATCGAAAATCGATTTGGATGAGAGTAACAACGAGATCAATTGACATAAAGATTTTTAATAACGAGGAGAATCAGACAGATAATTATTCAACAACAACAAAAATTATGGTCCAAAATTGGGCAACCAATAATTTATTCAATAGAGACAGACACATTAAATTCGCTTCGATAATTGGCGAATATAAATACATTCTATTTGACAATGTTACGTGAATACAGCATTTATAACAGAATATAATTTAAGTGTCATTAAATATAAAGTCACATTAGTAACGAGAGTATAATATCTATTTTATTTAATTAACCGAAATTAATTAATCGAAATAAAGCACATGCCAAACTGACCAATGACAATTACTATGTTATGGCATTTTAATTATTGATAATCACGCGTTTCACCATTAACTACCTGAACAGATTTAAGGGTAGGTAACTACCTGAATTTTATCTGAACTACCACATTTTTCTGGAACACAATTAAATCGTATCGACATATTTTAGAGGAAGAATCACCAAAAAGATATACGAACGAATCAAACATATCCTGCAAACTTTTTAGAGATGAACACACAGTAACTTTTATTCTCTAACGATTCAATACCTTTGCGAATATCTTGTGCGCGCGTCGAGACGTGGATATATAAAGTGTCAGCAACATCTCTCCTTTTCCTTGTCCCCGTTTCTCCTGGGACAAGGACCGGAGGATCGAAGGACCATGGGGATTCTCGGTTACACTCGGGGATTTAAGTCGGGAACAAAGGATCCTCGTCGTCGTCTGGGAAAGAGTGCTGCCGCCGGCATGGATTTCGATTACGAGATAGACGGGATTTACATCGGCCAGATAGACTATGAAGGCTCGCGAAACTTTTAAGCATTATCCATGGACCATTAAACCCCTCGAGGGTAGTCTTTATAATGTTAAAACGCGAGGAATCTCCGTAAGGACAGAGTGTCGAGATCAACAAAAAAGGGAGACCGCGTTCGAGCGACTTTAGAATTGCTAATGCGAACTGCTGAAGCTGATGATATCGTTTCATCTTTAATAGAAATAAGAAAGACGAAGTAATAAGTTTCATTTCATAAAGATGAAAATTTAACAAGGAACCTTTGTGGCTGTACTATTAATTCTATAGCTACTATAGTAGTTCAATTCACGACCGCGTCTATTCTTACCAATATATTTATGATAAGTATACGTTTGTAATACTATTTAAATGTTCATTTAATATTCGATATACCTAAGAATTATACCTATTTTTATGATTTATATATTTACAATGAAAAAATTATAAAAAACTTAGATTATTCTAAGTCGCATTTGAAAATAATACAAAAAATTTAGCAACGGTTTAAAATCTGGATCAAAGATTATTTAAATAAATAAATAGAAGTATGGAACTCTAATTGAACTGTAATTAGGAAATAATGACATGATAAATATATAAATATTTTGATCATGATAATAAATATACCATGATCAAAGATCGACTTTCACACTTATAATTCCGCGTATAATTCTTTATCAAAAATAGATCTTATTTTTATTTAAAAAATGTGTATATTACTATAATTTACATGTTATATTAATTAATTTATTATTATTATTATTATTATTATATTTTAAGAAAAAAATTTTTTTCTACAGGAAGTACACAAAAATGCTAAAATGATTAATGTACTCAATCGATAATATCATCATATATGATATTAATATATTCAAAATATATGTGTAAACTTTGTTTATAAAATTATACTACATAAAATAAAATAAATAAATAAATAAATAAAATAAATAAATAGTATATTTGCAGAAAATTTATTTAAAATTTGTAACGGTAAATAAACGACATTTTAATTAAATTCTGTATTAAAATTGGAAGAAATCCATGCAACATTGAATATGTTGACATCGCATCACTCGAATCTGTTTGTGCAGATTTCAATCACAATAAGCAAAAGCAAAATACCGACTTCATGTCGATTGGCGATTTCAAGTAGAACGGTAAAGCAATTATGCTTTGTGCAACAGTGAAACCGCAAAAGATACGACTAAGTAAAAAACCCCAAAGAACATTAAAATAGCAATCGTAAAATGCGAGATGAAATAATATCGATGGGAAATGACGTTAAATTCATGAGAATCTAAAACTAAATTATCAAGATAACATTGCAGTTGCGATGAATCATCAAAGTCATCATAATCGAACTATCTCGCTGGCATAAAAAAATGTAGACTGAGGATAACAACTTCGTTCTTCGCAGTAAACTGGTATTCCAAGAACGACAACGTAATTATAACACGTCATGCGTATCGCGTATATTTGTTAGAATTTACTGACCAATGATTCGACGCGATTAATTTCTCGAGCAAAATAAGCGACATTCATCTTCAACAATATAAAATGATATCATCGTTTTTATTTTCTATCGTGTGCATTGAATCAAAATAGACTGATAATATTTGTGTGATACAAAATATCCCATTTATTTCATTTCTCCCACGTAATCTATTTATCATCAACATATATCAAGAACGTATTATTCCACAAGAACGAATTTGAACCATAAAAAGAGACGAATTGTTAAGTAATCTTATATTAAATCTACTTATATTATTAAATTTTATACTAAATCTTATACTAATCTTATATTAAAAATAATTTTCAAGTTCTTCAAAATCTAAAGATAATTTCGCAAATAATAACTTACATTCATTATGTAAATTATCATTATCATTTTAATATTATCATAGCAATATTATCATTTTAATAAAGTCTAATTGATATGCTTAATCTAAATTAAATAAATGTCATATTTTTAACTCTGTTAGTTTAAGATAAAAACTTTTTATTTAGATTCAAATGTTGCATCGGAAAATTCTTTTACTCTCTTGCTGTTAAATGAAATGCTCAAAAATGTTGCAAATACGCAAAGGAACTAAGTGACAGCTATTCAGCTGTAATTTCCAACAAAATGAAAAAAACTGTTATTCCGATCACGAAACGAACGAGTGAATGAACTTGGAAGCAATACCAATGAAAATACCAGTTCGTTATCAGATATCCTTTGAAAAAGAAATAACAAAAACGATATTTTGATGACAAGAACAATATCAATAACAAATTTGGATTGATACTGAAAGTTAAAAATATTTATCTGTTACAATTCTTGCAAAATAAAGAAATTTTTTGTAGATTAATATCAATCAGTCATCTAATTTTTCGTAGATCTCTTTGTCTCATATCATTGCAATTGTCCTGTTTCTTTCTCATCAAATCAACGCATGTGTATAATTATTATATTCCAACGTTATTTAATATTTTCGCAAATTAGTTTAGAAAAAAGGGCTACACAAATATCCATAGCAATCTCAAAAGAGATAAAACCGGAACGAGAATTTTAATATACTTTTTTCCTCTCATCTGAGACACCGGCTTCTATATCGTGCGTAACGAATGCAACATGGCGGAATTTTTCGCGATTAGATCGGCGACGAGAGTAGTCACATAGAGGTGCGTGAGGAAAAGTACAGAAGGATTCGCGTGGCACGCCAAGTGATCTAGCGTGTTTCTCACGACCATGAACGACAGAGTTACAAGGTGATTAACGTGCACGAGAGACGTTTACGTCGCGGTTATAAATGATTAATTGAAATTATTACTCTGCAATCGACTCAAATTTATTAACGACACAAGTACAGGATGCTGACAACATGAATAAAGAAACATGTCCGAATATAGAAATGAGAACTCCTAAATCAGTTAATATATAAATTACAGCTTGGAAGTCTTCCAAGAGTAGCAATTTGCAGAATAATACGTAGTTCAATTATAATGCATGTGTAATTAATTGATACATTCGATAAATATACGATCTCTTGTGTTTCATGATATACAATTCACTTTGCAGTCCATCTTAATCGAAAAAAATGTATATTTAATTGACTCAGATAGTCGACGATATTTAAACTCGGTTCTTTGGAGGGCTTTCTCTGAAGAGGCCAAACAATTTACAAATTAAAAGATACTTTCCGTCATCGTTTGCAATCCCTAGAACGCGAACCAGGCAAAGTAATTATGCGGCGCGTGTTTACACAAAAGTTTATACGCCCACTCTAAATCAGCTGTTGATTAAACGAAGACCGAGTTTCGCATGTCGCCTAGGTTGAATCAAATCGAAGTAGGCATTTGGCTCGTTTCCAGGAGCCCTCCAATCTACCCTCTACGCGATCCGCGACTTCTCGATGGCTCTCGATCGTCCATCACCGCGACAACGATACCTCGTCAACCCGGACTCTGATATTCCCTGCAATTCTATTCGTATCACTTCTCGCAGACAATCGAATCAAACTTATACAAGTTAGAAATGAAATGATAAAAAATGAATATCTTCCGCGAGCACAAATATGAGGAAATTATTAAGTAAAAGAAAACATAACAAATATTATCCCGAGCACGAAAGAGAAAAATAAAGATAAATGTCTTTATTTAATTTAAGATGTTATTTTAAAACTGTTCGAAATTCAATCTTTTCTTGACCCTCAAGAATTGTCTAGACAATTTTAGTCTATTTTAATTCATTTAAGAAACAGATATGAAGAAAATAGAAAATAATTTGTTTTCAATATTTTATGAAATTTATTACGAAAATACTTTGCCTTGTAACTTTTATCCTATAAGTAGTCTTTTTCGGAATCAACATACAATTTAAAGATGCAAAATAAAGATTCTTTTTAAAAAATCAACAACGTCTTTTAATTTGCCATGAAAATTCTTGAATTTGAAATTATGTAAGTAACTTTTTTACTTTTTGTTTCAGATTAAAATATTTTCTGAAATTATTTCTATATCACACTCAAGTTTCTTTGTCAGATTATTGGCAAAGTAACATATTTACTGAATCAAAACACTAAATTTCCTATGAGAAAATATTTCATCACAAAACTTACAATTAGTAAGAAATCTAGATGGTAATAAGAAAAAAATCAAAATCAGAAAAGACGATTAGAAGAACAAATCATTAATCATGCGAATTACTATTATTTTAATAAAAGATTATTTTTCTTGTGAGAGAAAAAATAAGCGAGACGTGTTATCGCCGGTCGATTTGGATTTTTTCGAAGAACGAGAAGGAGAGAGATTTGCAAGCTTGAAATCTGAAAAAGATCAGCACGACGTCACATGACGTCACATGAGCGAACTATCGTGAACGTTCTCGCGTATGGCACCATGGATAAACCCTTCTGTTCCTCCGAGCGGAGTCGAATAACGCGGTTGTGCTAGGAATGCCGAGTGGGAAGTTTTGCGGCGGCCACCTATATCCCTGAATACGGAATAATCCCGGGGGGGGAGGGGTAAGATCCCCCTTGATCCCCGGGAATTTCGAATTCCCCGAGGATCCCCTACTCGCTCGCGGTCCGCTCCTGGAATTCCCGCGAAACTTCATCTCGCTAAACATCATGCAAGACGAACGACTTTTAATGCTAAGTAGGAGTAGAGCTAAAAGCTTTTTATTAAAGGAAGTAATTTTTTAAAGGATGTAATTTTTTAACTTTGTGCATTGTTAACAAACGCGGACTTTCATTGCCTTTTGTCCCCTTTTATATGGTTTTATTTAAATTTGTAGAGTCCTTAGTTAATTTATTCTACTATTATTTTAAAAGCTTCTTCTTTTAAAAGATCGATAGAGAGAGATAATATTTAATATCTTAATTAACTGCATAATTGTTATAAATTTGAACAACACAGCAAATTAAAAAAGAATATGAAAATATTATACTATTATGATCATGTGTCAATGTTATTTAGAATTCAGTAAAAGAATGTTACGATCTGTGGAGATTTGCAAACGTGCAATCTTATCTTCTGTAACTATCGTCTTTCTAAAAGTATCACATTTTTACGAAAATAATCATATTAATTAAAAATGTTTCAGAATCGATACAATTATCAACTCACAATTTATAATATCATTACTCATAAAAAAGTACAAATAATATAAAATTTAAAGCAATCAATTATATATAATGACATTGTTATGACTGATCGTAACAGGAAGTGTTTCAGAATTTCATATCAACATCTGACGCTGACGCATGATGTAACTGCATTCTTGTTTCAAGAACACATGCACTCGCTATCTCCTGCTCATTCGGCTTTATCGAACATGAATAGCGTATGACGTAATTGCTAAAGTGCGCACGCAGCACATATATAGTTTTGTTGATGGCGGATAACTTTTAAAAATCTGTCGAGAAAAGGGAAGCAAAAGGGAGAGAAAGAGACAGACAAGGAGCGTTTCGTTCCGAATCCCAAAGTGTTTCAGAAACTTTGTGTGTAAATCTACGAATTACGGTCGTCTTGCGCGAGCCAGGCCTAAAACACTTGGCTAGACACGACGGACCTTGAACATAAAATGCTGTCTGGGCGAAACTCCGGACTCATTCGGGACACAGCGCGGAATAATGGAAGTTCCGAATGCGGCGCGTGGTTACGGGGACCACGGGCGCAATATCGGCTTGATTACGTTAGAAATCAGAAACTGAGACTAAACTAAGCTCAATCTTCGAGGGATGGTGGTGGTGGCACTGGCGGCGGCGGCGGACACGGCGGCGGCGGTGGCGACGGCAGCGGCGGTGGCGGCGATGGTGATGGTGGTAGCGGCGACGATGGTGGCAGCGGCAGCGGCAATGACGGCAATGGTAGTCGAGATTACCAACGACGCGAATTAATTCCACGGCCCAAGTTCCTCGACGAAGTTCTCTCGCGTCTGCGAACGAATCGTCTCCGCGCAATTACCGGAGGGACAGGGGGATGAAAAGGGGAGAAAGAAAGGGAAGAGGTATAATTCTTATCACGTCAAAAAAGGTCCTGACGGTCCTGACTTCCGAGGTACGTTATTCGGACAGACGGAGGCGCACGTCTCTCGCGCGGTATAACGTTTCGAGATGAAGATGGCAGCAACGTGCCCCGCTTGAAGATATCTCGCGAAGTAAGTTTGTGGATGGACCGCGCGCGGGGAGGTGGTTCACCGAGGAATTGAAAAGTCCGTAAAAGAAAACCGACCTTTTGTCCTTGAGATACGCGACTCGCGGAACAATGAAATGACCCGGCCATCCGCCCTAACTCCATTTTCATATTCCGGACATAATGCAACCTCCCAAAGCGGCCTTTTGCTCGAACCAGCGATTTTTCGAGTTTCCTCGCTGCCCCCCCCCTCCCCCTTCTCCTCTTCTGTTTGTCTCTAAAAGTGAGCGTTTTGAGAAAGATCATGCTACCCATCGTGCTACATACTTTTTTTCTCTCTTTTCCATGAGGTTTTCATTAACTGAAGAACCCGATAGCTCTCTACGAAACGACGGGCCGGCGTCTCTCGCGCGAAAAGCAGCGGGAAATCGGTGATAATTAAATTCGATAAGAAGGGACCCGCGCCCGCGACGACCGACGTCTCGCTTCAGTTTCCGGAAGAAATATCGCGCGTCATGATATATTACACCTTGAGCATCGTATATTCGGCGTACATTCGACGGGCCCGAATCCGCGCTCCCCCGAACGAACGGAAAGCGTATTCCCTCTTATCGTCGCGAAGTCATTTGTGTATAAAAGCCGCCTGCACACGCGAAGACACCCGCAATACGTACGTGGTCTTTACAAATGCTGAATCCTCGCGCACGCCAGGTTCTTCACGCGAACGCGAGAACCTCGGCACAGTTGCGAAGTCCCCGGGCGCATGCGAGATCCTTTGAAATACGAGAGCCTCGTACATGCGAGATTCTTACACGCGCGAACACTTCCGGATGATCGCTCGGTTAGGAACGCGACGGAACTGCGCGACGTATTACAAAACGACACCGATACGTGCCTTCTTGAGAAAACTCGAGATTCGCGAGACGCGTCGTGCCGAAATTGCGTACTACTGTCGATTAATTTAATTCTCATTTGCATGGCATCAATAATTTAATAAGCGCTTCGATAAATTGGATTCGCGAAACTGAAGCATTGTTTTTGAAATATATCGCATATGAAACATATACTATAGGATTTTCATATGCAATATGTTTAAAAATAGGACCCCAAGGTGTCTATTTAACCCGAAAAGAAATTCTCTGAAAATTCCCTGATTTTCAAAACAATTTGTTAACAATTTCAGGTAAAATGAAAATATTTTTAAATGTATCTTATGAATAAATATATATTTATTGTGCAAATATTGCCTTTAACGTTTCCCATTCACAAAAGTTTATAAATCACAAAATGAAATTGAGATTCCCTCAAATTTCAATAATTAAATTTTAAAAAAATATAAAAGAAAAACTATAAAAGGGACTTTAAATTAAATATTTTATTGTGTAAAATTTTCAAATTTTATTGTCAAATTTATTTACAAACAGAAAATTATATAATGCATAATTATATAATGCATAACCGGTGCAGAATTCAATTTTTATAAAGCTTTATTAAAATAAATATCTATCTTCATTAAATAAAATTGCATGTAACACAAAATCATTATCTTTAATATTGTCATATTATCATTAGTAGTAAAATCAATGTGTTCTAATGTTTAAAGTGAATGGGTCCATTGTTAACATGAAAAATTCAGTCAATAAACTCCGGATTATCATAGAGACAAAATAGAGACAAAATATTAAAAAAAACACTTTCAAAAAAGTCTCCTAATTTTTAATAAAATTCCCTGAGAATTCTCCGATCTTTCAAGGTATAAACAAATTCCCTGAGAATTTCAAATTTTTCCAGGTAGTAAACACCTCGTGCGAAATTACCGGAAATCGACGCGATCGTCGATCCAATATGGCGCAGAAATTTTCGTGCGGGCGGAAACTTGCTTTATTTTTCTCCGTAATTGTAAATAATACGATGACGTGCGCGCGAACGCATCGTGCGTACAGCTATCGTCCGGCGCAGCGGCGATCGTTGATTGCAACTTCCGTCGAGGGCCATTCACATCGCATCGCGACTCGCACACGAGAGAAAGAGAACTTTCGCAATCGTCTCGCAACGATTCGGCGCACGATTGCGCACGAACCCTTTGCAACTCTCGGATTATTCTCGTTGTTTCGTGCGGGCGTTCAGTTGTTGCGAAATTCTGCCGTCGAGTCCGCCGGGCGCAAGGGGCAAAGGGGTTAATTTTCCATCATACGTCTCAGTATGGAAAAGTACGAGGAGAGTCGGTCTACGCGGGTGCTTCAATTCCCACTTCAAAATTAAACGTGATATTCCGCGCGTATCCCGCGATGTAACATTAGTTCCCCGTGTTTAAAACGGTAAATATGTCAGGAAAAAAAAAAACAACTTGATCTCTCGTGTTTAAATGAATCGTTTCTGAAAGCAACGCGATGAACCCAAGGTAAAAATCTGGATATTAATTCCGAATAAAACGCTAACAGAGTAGGGAACATAACAATTACGAGTTCTGAACGCTAAAATCTAACAATCAGATGACGCATAAAGATACAAAGAACCCATTACATTGCAAGGATTGTGAGAAAATGTCGAGAAGTTATTTGATTATAACGATGATTCATGCTTTTTTCGCTTGTAACTCACTTTAGAATTGTATTCGACGAAACGTTTTTTATAATATGTTTGAAATTCCGATGGAAATGACAATTCATTGTGTCGTATCTTCCCCAAACATAACATAGAAAATTCAAAGGGAAGATCCGTAAATGACTTTTTTCAATCGGCATATTTTATAATGAAAAATAGTAAAATAAGCACAAATGTGCGCTCAACTGGGAGAAGATGCTTATTATTAATAACCAGCACGTGCACAACGTGAATATTTTATTATGCAATAAGAAAATATTTATCTCTCCGAGGAATTTAAATAAGGTAAGAAAACGATATACGTATATTGATTCAAAAAACAGGAATGATCAAATTTGCACAATATTCTATATTATTAATATGATACAATATAAATAACAATATAAATCAAGTTATATTTCGACTCAATTATTTATTGGAAGCCGCATAAGAATCATCTAAAAATTTAAATATTTTTTTAAAATATATTGATCATTTTGTTTATTTAATTATATTTGTTTCTTTATTTTTGTTACTGTTTATATTTTTCATCCTTTTGAGTCTTTTCATACTTTCTTTTATAATTTATTGCATATTTTTAAATGTTTCTAGAGCCTGGCAAATTTTATAAGAATTACGTCGTTAATATGACGAATAAAAATTATCATATTTATTATCATTTAAATAAAATGCATTAATAATTACGTCAAAGAAAAATTTTGACATCCGTCGCCCCACTTTATAGATTTTTGCGCTTGATAAAAAAGAGCCATTCAGTTAACAACACAAAAAAAATTAGTTTTAAATCAAAACTGCATATTTTCATATATAAGCAAGAATATTATAATCTTAGAAAAATTTTAGTATTGAGACAGATATATTTTCATGTGTAAGCAAGAATTATAATCTTCATATAAAAGATTAGTCTTGAGCAAAATTGCAATATAAATTCAAGATTAAAATTTTTAATAAGATTATAACATTGTATTTTTGCTTATATGTGACAATATTTATCTTGATTTATGATAAAATTAATTTTTTTCTGTGCAAGCCCTCTTAAACAACAGAACAAACATTTTATTCAATGCATACTTAGCTTGATTATTCAATTAAATCAATTTGTAATACAACTGATAATTCAATTAAGCTACACATGATATGAATAAAATTTACTACAAATTCGCACGATGCTTGCAAAAAAAACTTCAGATAAAAAGGTCGAACAAACAGGTATCATTAATAATGACAATACTCTTTCCGCGAGTAAATTAGAAAAAAAAATCGGAGTCGAAGATAATATTACGCGAACGCGATTACAGCATTTTCCTCATGGCTGAACAATGAAGTTAAAATCTACATTTCGCGTGGGACCGCGCGCTATATCGCGCTCCGAAGAGCGCGTGGAGACATGCGGCGGGCGGACTTCTCAAGAAAGGATGATGATTCACGAGAGGCGTATACATAGGCGAGCGCACGCATGTACGCACGTACGCACGCACACGATCGCGCGAACGAGTCACGTCCTCACGGCGTCCCAACGGCGAGACGAGCGGGGCGACGGACGTGCCCACCGGGGGCATAACGGTAATAATATTCTGGAGTTTTGACTCACCGCTCTCGATGTACGGCACCAGCAGCAGCAGCAGCAGGAAGAGAACATATCCGCACGTGTCACTGATCATCGTAATACAATATTCCCCGCTACAGCCGGGACACGCCGCGCGCTGGATACCTGGCGTCGGCCTCGCTGTAACACCTCCTCTCGCGGGGCAAGAGGCAGCACAAACAAAAACAAAAACCTCGGCTCAGGTCGGCTCGGTGCGGTGCGACGCGACGCGGCGCGGCGCGGCGCGGTCGCCAGCAACAGGGTTGACTGCGACGAGGACGACGAGAAAGGGAACGACGCTCTCATCCGCGAGACGCACCACCTCCTCCACCTCCACCTCCTCCTCTTCCTCCTCCTCCTCCTCCTTTTGCTCTCTCCACACTCGTTTTCCTTTTCGCTCTTCAACGGCACTGCACCACACCACCGACTTGTCTCGGGCACCACGACAACGGCAACGGCGATGACAACGATGACGATGACGATGACGAATTACCTCGCGCTTCGCTCGCTCGCGGCAACGAACGACGACGATAATCGACGTGGACGACGGCGACGAGGACGCGCGCTGCTAGAACGGACGACGACGCGGCGGACGATTGGACGCTGCGCTCGACACGGCCACCGCCACGACACGACGAACGAATATGAACGCGGCGCGCGTCTCTTTCTCTCTCTCTTTCTCTCTCTCTCTCTCTTTCTCTTTCTCGTGCCTTCTTCCCTCGTTGTCGCTCTCCTCTTTCCCCTCGCGCTCGCCTCCTCTCGTGCTCACTCTCTCTTTCTCTCTCGTTTCCGGAGCGCGGTCGAGGTCTACGCCATTATTTTCCTGTCGGGATTGCGCCTCGTACGCGGACACACCGCCACGACCATCGACGTCGACCGACGCAACGCGCCCACGCACGCACAACACGAATTCAGTCCACCCCTCGTCGATTGACTTCCGCGACTAACTTCACGCGTTGCGCCTCGCACTCGTTCGCTCGCTCGCTTCGCTCCGCTCCGCTCCGCTCCGACTCCGTCTCCGTCTCGCTTTCCCCACGGCTCCGTTCCGCGCCGATAACAGCTCGTGCTCACACACAGCAAACAGCTGACAGGGGCTGCCGCCGCTTGTTTCTTCACGCACGGCGCGACAAGGACGACGACTCGATATTTAACGGCATCGCATCGCAGCGCGGCAACAAAACACACGCACGCACACACGCTCACCTGGGACTGGGGGGAAGTCGTGCGCGCGCGAACAGTCGCCACCGTCGCCGCTCTGACACAGTCCTGCCACCTTCGCCTCTCTCTGGCCACGACGACGTGCGTGCGCGCGATGCGAAACGCCTGACTGTCTCTGGGCGACCGAGAAACCATACCGTGAGATGGCGGCGGCTACCACCGTGCTCGGCCGCCATCGCGCCTTCTCGCGTGACGTCACACGGCATTGACGCGACACCGCTGCGCACGAAACATAGCAACATACACATCGCTCGAGCTGCTCTGGCGATCTCTCTGCGAGAAATCTCTGCGTAATGTTTGTTTACATATTATATGTTGGCTGGGGTTTCGATAGATAGCTCGTTCAATCGGTGGTTGAAGAATGATAAATAATGGGATAAGTGTGAATTTGTATACACACACATACGTATAATCGTCTCTCAATACCCATTTCTATCAATATTAATTTTAATTAAATTAAAAGAATTATTGAAATTGAACTAAAAAAAGAATAAAGAATAAGTTAAAACGAGATAAATATTAATCCATTTATTTAGAAATGAATATAAATATTTAATTTCTTAAACTTCATGGAAAGTATGACGAAATGGATGTTACGTATTAAAACTCTTGAATTTCAAAAAATTTAAAAAATGAAATGTATGTCTATGTATCAAAATTCTTAAATTTCCTATGAAGCATCGCGTCTGCACTTTAAAATGCGAAATTTGTAATAAAATAAATAGATTTCTTTTCATTTTTACAAAAAGCTTGTGCGAAAGTTAATCCTAAAAATTTCAATCGGATATTTTTTCTTTCACTAGTAATTTTGTAACAATTTATCTTTATGAAATTTATTTATTATATATCTTAAAAACAAAATTAATACAAATAGAAAGGAATTTTCATATAAATTTTCATATTTATAACTGAATTATTGTAAGTTTTAATTTCAAAAATTTCTAATTAAAAAAAAATACTAACAAAAATATTAAATATTAACATTTTAATTTTATTATTGAAGCCATTCTTTTTTCTTTAAATAAATTTTTTTCTTTAAATAAATGAAATATGTCGTTAAAATATATAGAAAATAATTAGATTCTTTACGCATTCCTTATGCAAGATAAAATTAAAACAATAATAATATAGAATTATTATTTATAATAATTACAATAAAATCATTTTATATTTTTTTATATTATTTTATTAATTGTTTTATTAATAAATATAAAAATATGAATGAATTAATAAATAAAATCATTTAATATTAAATTATAACCTATAATGTAAAATATAATTTTATCATTAGAATAAAATTTTAGATTATTGCAGAATGCAACGATTAAATTTCATTTAATTTTTTAAAGGAATCTTTTAGTACCGCAGGAAATGATACTTATAATGTAATATTTAACGTAATGTATTCAAAGTAAAATATAATAAAATATTTAATTAACAAATTAGGTCCGTGCTTCCTTAATATATGTTAGCCTTACGATCTCTCGTTTCTCGGCAAAGTTCTTAGCAATGAACGAAATTGCTGACAGTTTTGGTTAAAATTCAAAAATTTTACTAGTGAATCAAATATTTCAATATAAAATATGATGAAACCGCACAAATTCCACTTTTTATTAATAACAAGTAAAAATCTGATATACGGAATAAAATTATAAAAGCTATTCATTATTATTCCGCTTGTTTATTTTTTATTCAAAAGTGCAATGTGTTAACCTAACATGAACATAATCATTCCTAATTGTGACGTACTGTTAAAAATAAAATTAATTTAAAAGTTAAATTAAAAGAGAGTCAATAAAATTGCATATTTCATGTAATATTCTTTGTTTCTCAGAGGGCCCTTTGGAAGAAATAATTTATTAGATGCAAAAATTTGAAGCAGTGTACCGAAATTTATGCTATCTATCGAAGCCGTCTGTTTAATCGCTAATTACCTAAATCTTTAACGAATGGAATCCAAAAGAATCCACTTGGATGAAAATGCGTCCGACAATGAGTTCGGATGAATCCATAAGTACGGATCGATCCGCGCATGTCGCTCGGTACACGGATCATCCATCACGGCGTCCTAAGGAACAAATATCTGCCTCGAAAAATGCACAAACGGAATACGAAACGCATTTATCGCAAAATGCTGCGTATTTCTCAACATATGAATCTGGTAGTAAGCAGCGTATATTCAACTCTTTGAATCAACCTGAAAAATAACTCCATTTCCTCGGCGCGCTTCCACCTCGTTTCCGTTTTCAATTCTCCGTATTGCGAGTATCGTTTCTCTTTTCGTTGTTAAAAGCCGAAATACATCTGAGCTTAATACATCAAAAACGATTACAATGGCGTCCGCGTCGGGATGTATGAAAATGAATGGACGGATCGATTTAATTAAATTAACTCCGGAGAAACTCTCGGCAATCGTCATTTCCGCTCGCATTAATATAATATCTATCTCATAATTACATACATAATTATTGTCATTCCGCGAGTATTATCGGATCAGGATATTAATCCTTAGATTGAATTCGCAGCGACAGCGTTGGATCAGCATAGTACGTATCGCGAACGGCGCGCCAACAATACAGAGAATCAGCGACACGTGACGAAAAACATCGAGAAAACGGATCAAAAACATAAAGGTGTTGATACGCGCAATATCGATTTGTCACGCAGACGTCGGTCGGGCTCCTGCGCCAGGCTGCGTCTATGGTGCGTGACATTTTGCCGTGCGAAGAAAAGATGTTCCGAGCGCGTTTTGAAAAGGCCGGCAAGACGATTTCTCGAGCGAATAAAGGTGCGAGGTAAAGAATGCCCGGAGAAGCCCGACGAAGCGATCGCCGGTGTGTCAACCATGCCGCATCGAGATGCCCCGAAGAAAGCCAGAAGAAGTCGTAAACGAGACGAAGCGGTGGAAGTCGCCGATAAGGACGCCGAGGATATCAGAAGGGAGGAAAGAAGAGAGAGGAAAAAAAGGGAAAAGGAGGAGAGGAAGAGGATGGAGGCGATGAAGGAGGAGGAGGAGGAGGAGAAATGGGAAAAGAGGGAGAGGCATAAGCGCGAGGAGCGTGTTACTGTATATCCTGTGGACACGGATCTGGTGACGCGCGATGACGTCGTCGTCGAGGATCATCGGGCGCCCGGGCAACCGCCACCGCCGTTCACGGACTTCACGAAGAGCTGCTGTTACTTGTGCGCCCAGAACACACTGGCGATCGCGGCCGCCGCCGCCAAGCCGGAGCAGTCTGACAAGTGCGTCCAAGTTTCGGCTCATAAATTTCGCGCGGAGATGTTCCCGACGCTCGATAAGAGCTGCAGCCCGATACTGCTGGTGCGCATCGTGCAGCCGTCCGTCAAAGTGAGGACACGGGAGACCGGCACGCCCTGTCCCGGCACGAGCGCGGTGCCGCGGACGAAAAAGCGCAAGAAGTTCACTATGTTTCCCAGGTTGACGCGGACGAAGTGCCCGGCGGGACGGCATGCCGCCTGCGAGACTGATAAGTCGACCGCCAGGCGCGACGATAATGCGGAAAAACGCGAGCCGAGGAACGAGAAGTGCTGCAGGGAGAAGAACGCTTGACACGTCACGAATTTTACGAAACTTACCCCCGGGCTAATTGATGCCCGACTACTCAAACGGAAAGAATAATTATATGCACACCGCGTGAACCATTAACTTTCCATTCTATCGCTTCATAATTAACGCTTCATAATTAACGACTGCGATCGAAGCTTGTAATTATTACCTACGTACTTTTCCCATCAAATTTTCTTCGTAGCTGGAGATTCGTGCATGATTTAAAAACGAGAACGCACGTGTGTATTTCTTCGTTAAAGAGAAGAAGAAGAAGGCTTTCGTCTCATAGAATATATTTTATTGACGCAGAAGCGAGAGTACTTATTCAAAGACCCTCTCTCTTCTCGATACTACTTTTACGTTTTTCTTTTTTTCTTGCGTGCGTTCGATAATTCAGGATACGCCTTTTTCATTTTTAAGCTACATTGCTGCGGCGCTCCCATAAACTTTACATGGAGATGCGCGACCCTAACTCGGGTGTATATTTGAATTGCACGTTGCATACGAATCGCCTCGATAACACATGTAATGCTGCGGCTCCGGCCCATATCTCTTCGTCGATAAATTATACTCTGCCGCGTAAGCTTTGTTCCATTTACGCGGGCGTAAGCGAAAGACGTTAAACTATGCATAGTAGTTCGAATCAGAATCTTACGTACACATAATTATTTCATCGGGCACAAAACTTCCTCATCCCTCTTGCATCTCTTGTTCTCCGTAGATTTTCCGTCACAAAGTTTAAAGAACGATAAGGAGTTTCCTTTTTATCCTGCTCTTTATTAAAGATGGTAAAGTGCAGGCTTCTCTCCCCGGCGCGTTTTATGCCTTTCAATTAAATCGCTTCTTTGTGCCTGGTTGCATAAGATCTCCGAGGACAAGTGCAGCTTTTCTTGACGGCCGCTTGAAAAATAAAGAGCGTGAAACGTCGGGCACTTCGTCCGTATTAACGTCATCTCCATATCGTTTCCATATTATTTTCGCGTGTTTCCTGCATAGTATTTCCGTACGGTCGTTTATGTCGTTTCCGCGTCGCTTGCATACGACTGCCACTCGGATGAAATCCTGTCATGAAAACGTGTAAAGTCGCAAGTAAATTCAGAGCTCGTCCATTTCTCACATTCTCCCATATACATTAAATGCGTAATCCTCATATTTCATATAAAAACAAAATCGATCTAAATGATTACCGTGTATGAGAGATTTGAAGTTACTGACTCCATATCTCTTGTATGAGTATCGTCGAAATGCAATCTTGTTCGGTTACCGAGAAAAAAATATCACGAGTAAATCCAGTCATCTATTTCTCATACATCCCCGTAGGTGTTACATAAATCTATAATTACCACATTTTATATACAACAAAAACAATCGATCTAGAAAACAACTGATAAAAATCTATGCTGATAAAAGTCTATGCCACTGTTTTACTTGAACACAATCTTATCTTTTCCTCCGCCAAAAACGCAGAAAGTCGCGAATAAATTCAGATTTACATAATCTATTACATAGATTTACATAATCTATTTTGCACAAAACCGCAGTCGGAAGTAAATAAATATCTAATCAGATTTTATGTACAACAGAGTTTTAAAAGTGATCTCAAAAGTCTCATAATCATCGAAAGAAGTCACTTTGCAATTAACACACTCTTGGCATAAATTTTTTTTAAATTATACGATTAATATCTAAATTTATATATCAAGTGAGGTAAAAAAAAAAAAGAGAAAAGCAGAAGCAACACCGAGGACGTCGCAATGGCCATCAGAAGGTCTTATTGCACCTCGCGGTCGCCCGGCCGACGATCGACCAAGTA
The DNA here is from genome assembly GCF_055798465.1 of Pogonomyrmex barbatus. Classification (NCBI taxonomy): domain Eukaryota; kingdom Metazoa; phylum Arthropoda; class Insecta; order Hymenoptera; family Formicidae; genus Pogonomyrmex; species Pogonomyrmex barbatus. Next base: position 4,854,436 of record NW_028297193.1, read on the forward strand.
GTTCGAGTCTACACTGCGTCAGACGATATCTGAGGACGATACGACGGGTCGGGTCGGCAAGCTAGAATTCGCGTCATCCGACAAAGGGGCCCCGAACATCAAAGGCGCCGCGTAGTACGGTAGAAGAGGGTACTGGGTGGTCGGGAAATACGTCGGTGGAAAGAGTCCCTGCCTTTGCGCGATCTTTAGTCTGGACGTGAGCTGCTTCTTCCACTTGGTGCGACGATTTTGGAACCACGTCTTGATCTGTACCTCGGTGAGATTCAGACACTTGGACAGCTCCATTCGCTTGCTCACGCTGAGATACTTGTCGATCTGCGAGAGTCAAAATTGTATGAGGCAAATTTTGCAGAAAGGGAAGAAAGAGGGAGGGAGAGGGGGGTTGGAACGAGCGGTGATTGCACAAATGAGAGGGGAACCGCGAATCGTACCTTAAATTCCGCTTCAAGTCTTTCCAGTTGTTTCGCACTGTAAGCTTGACGTGGTTTCCGATCGATACCCGGTTTTCTCGACCTCCTGCCACTCGGTTTAGGTGCTGCAAAAATAATCAATGCTCACGTCATCGCACTAAAAAATTATTGCACATCGCGTGATCGATAATGTCAACTACATTAGTCATTACTAATTACGTGAGAGTCTCTTAAAATTTCTGACAGTTTCTCAAATTTGGCACTTTCGAAGATTTATCGCCGTGATAATTAAAATTTAATATTCTAATCGCGTGTCTTAATTGCACGGCTAACTTCGCCAGCTCGGGCTCAATTATCACTTTACGATTTCGAGGCATCACCCGTCGAGTCCTGTCTAGGATCATCGAACATTTCTGAAACGTGTGTGGGACTGTTTGCGGAATGTGTGACATCCTATAGTCAACATCATCGAGGTGAAGCGGTAACGAGCTATGAAAACAGTTTATGACGGAGAACGTTTGGATGCGATTATCATCGTAGTGCAAAGAAGTACTACATATTTCCTTTGAAAAGCAGATATAAGACATTATAACATAATTAGATGCGTTAAAATAATAGCTGGATTGTTAACCGCGTTGGTAAATATCCGTGAATAATTCGTGTTAGGATGCAAATATCAAAGCGCGACATTTTAATGTAACAACAATAACTATTTTAGTACTACCGTGTGCCGAAGTAAGTAGATACATTCTTTCTTGTTTGATATTAAAAAATTAAAAATTAAAAATATAAAAATTAAAACTTTATATTACGAGAATATTATTTAACTTTTAAAATAATGTAAAAATATATTACTTATATAATTTAACGGAAATCCGAATAGTTACTTTTATATCATTTATTTTATATTGAATAATATTTATAATACGATTATGCGTTTTTTTATTATTATCTATTTTTAATATTCTTATATTTATATATATTTTTACATATAAATTACAAAAACATTGAAAATGTAAAATAATAAAAAATCGCATAATTTTATTATAAATATATTATTTTATATGAAATGAATGTCAATAAAAATAAGATATATTCAGATTTTCATTAAGTTAAATCATAACGTATATATAAAAGTAAAGCTAATTTGAAAATGCTATATTATTATAAATATGAGATATATAGAGATTAAATCGTTTATATATGTAACAACAATTTTCTTTCTCTCAGTGACAATGTGTTTAAACCCTGAAAATAGCATAGACTCGCTTTCCAAGATCGCTATGTTTCCTCATAGAAATTGAAACCTTTTTTGCTCCTTCCTCGTGTTTAATCACCGGTTAGCCGGGCGGCCCTTACACGGAAAGTCAACAAATAGATGTCGCGTATTTGTACAAGACCTTTGCGTTTTTACAGAACCCTACTAGCGTTTCCACGACTATAGAGAACGACATAGTTTTCACCAGTTTGATAGTTTGTACCAGTTTGTAGAATTTGACATCTTATATCCTTTGTCGAAAATTTTATTTTTATTAATTTAAAATATAAATTATATTTACTTTCACAATAAAAAAAAACTCAGAGTTCCAGCAGAATACTTTTTAAAAATATGTCAATATATTTTATCATTAAATTATGTTCCTTTTTTAATTCAAAGAAAAGATCTATGTTTCACGTATTTAAAGTATACTAACTCACTTAATTCATAACGTTACGTTAACTGTTGTGCAAATTCGAAACTCTGCAGCTGATTTTATAGATTTTAAATGTTTCAACGTTTCACGTGATTCTTTATATTCAATAAAAAACTTGATTACGATTGTATACCAAGCAAATAATGTTTAAGAAGCGTTTCGTTTCTTTAGTCAGTGTAACAGCTTAAAATATCTAATCATTTTTCTAGGCAAAAGGCACGTAATATAAGTTTACTAAATATGATAAATTTAATTGTATTCCATTTGTATATAAAATTCCAAAAATCGTTTTGTTATGCATCAAAATTGAGCGGATCAAAATATATAAATTTCATACTTTACGGATTTCTTAAAAATTAAAAGATTGCTGAGATGACTGGAAAGGACAATACGTACATGGTGATGAAGAAGAAGAACCGGCGGGACCAAGATTTACGAGTGTACAGAGACATTTAACACCTTCGCGGAACATAGTTAGACCAACGGTGCTGACAAATGGGCTCCTAACAATATGGCGGATAGTAGCCAGAAAGAAAGAAACAACGCGATGGCGGATTTTAATCTTATCTTAAAGCCGCGAAATACTTGGGATTTCAACTAAGAATTGCTACATGATTTCATAACGTGGAAATTTCATTTTAGATTTTATAAATTTAGATTAATTTGATAATAATGTTAAGTGATAAGTAATTATATTGATAAAATTATAAATATAAATATAAAATATAAATAAATTAATATTTATAAGAATAATGGAAATTGTAAGAAATTTTTAATAGGATATTAAAATTATGCATAACATTGAACAACAGGAAAAATATAATATCACAAGATTTGATTATGTGTGATTTTTACGTGGTTAAATATTTAATATTTCGCCAGTAACATGCCAAAAACAGGGGGATGCAACAACTGGGCCACTGATGTGTGCCTCGCGTGTCGAAAAGCTGTTATCGCAGGCGCCTCGTATAATATCCAATATTCGTCGAGGCTAAGAAAGAGGGTGCCCATCTTACACCTCTCTAGGCATTGTTCGCGAAAATAGAATTACGGCGGTAAGTTATTACGAGTGGATAATAATTAGAGTTCTTTGTCGTCGCGATTTTCCGATGGCGTTAGTATCTCAGACATAAAGAAAAAGCACTCTTTCTAGCGTCGTGAAGATTTGTGCGCCTATGTATCTATAACGCATTTGTTGTACGTTTTTGTAATTAACTAATAGTACTAAACGCTTTCCAAACTTAAAAGAATTGAGTAATACATAAAAACATATTTACGCAATAAATTTTATTTTTCCAATGGTGAATTATGTTTCCTAAAGATAAGTTAAATTGGACTCAAAGATTCTTTGAAATTATGAAGAACAAAGATGAATATTAAATTACATTAATATAAAATTAATACAAATTATAGTAATACAAAAATTTGAGATTACCTTGCAAACCAAATAACTGTCCAGGCTTTGTTTGAGCAAACCAGCTACTGTACAATAATGAGGCTGATGCGAGTGATGTTGCAGAATATGCAGAAGGATCAGATAATGCACCTTCGGAATACGGTAGTCCCGCGTGATACAAGTTTCCTTCTATATCTATTAAATTTCAATTATTAAATTGTAAAATTATTTTTTATGAAATTATTTGAAATTTCTTTATATATCGAAAGTTCTATTTGGACAAGATTTTAAAATAATATATAATATAATGTCTATGTCTATGTAATTTATTTATGTTTATTTGTTTAGTTACTGAAAAAAACAGTATGGAAACTTATAACTTTCTCTTTATCTTTAACTTTAAAATTTTAGGTAAAACATAACATCCAATATTTTCCATTGATATAATAATTCTCTTATTTTTTTTTTTAATTTATATTGTTTCTTATACACACACAGATACAAAAATTCTTTAAAAGAATAGTCTGATTTTCTGAAAGTGTTTATGATGCTTTATATACCAGAACGTGTAGCTGGTACCGCTGTCGGTTTGACAAAGTGCCCCTCTATCCTATCCTCCGTTTCATCCTGATCTTCCTCTTTGTCGCCAGAATTGTTCATTCTCGAAGTTTCTCTTTTCTCATTCCTTCCAAGGATACTGTCGATAGTGAAAGCACTCGATGCGGCGATCGGGGATGAATTTCTTCTCTCGGTCTGTTTCTGAAATTCCCTGTAACCTTCGCAGCTGGAATCGGATGCATACTCAATAGACTCTCGATTGACAGTCGGCGATATACAGCCTCTCTCAATGTTATTTGAAAAAGCCTCCTCGTTTTCACTCGGAAGCGATCGTGTTCGGCGAAGATCATAAACGGCATCGTTCATTTTCTCGCGGTTTTGATAGAGTTCCATCTTGTAAAAAATCATCGATCTCGGTTACAATCGATGATCCTAATCTCACTCGATCGACGACATATGTTTCAGCAATAATTTAAATTCGCGCACTTTACATTTAATACCGATTGAAATAATTCGATGATCTTTCTACGTCGTTCTCTTTTCTTTTAATTTCACAGTTATTGGCATAAATTATTTGGCTTCGGTTATAAACATTATTTTTTATCACCATACAATAAAATTAAACAATTTTTTAATTAACAAATATACAAAGAATATCTGCGAGTCAATCATAGATAGTTTAATACGCGTTTATCGTTTCGATCGATTACATCTGATCTCGTACTAATCTCGAACCGTCCGAAAGCAAGTACTTCCGAAAGTATGACAAGTGGCACGTGTCTGTGGTCCAGAGAAGGACCTCCCAGCATCCCCACCAGATCCCCACGGGAAGGTCATCCTGTGAGGCTGGAAGAATATCTCGCACCTTAGAAACCCCCACTTATCCGATATCTCTGATCGGAGTAGGGATCACGGGATTACGGCAGTTTATAGCTGAAATTTCCCATTTTACAACTAATAGCTTTCAAGTTTCACTGTATTATTTGTGAAATTTTTCCCATCTCTTTATGCGAGCAAATTATTTGCAAAATATAACAACGTAATTTAACATATAATAGTATCTTTGTTAACAAACCTGTATAAATATCATGAGAATTAAATGCAAACAGATGCATATAAAATTTTATTTTACGGATTTATATTAATTAATTATTGAGATGAAATTGAGAGAAAATATAAATTGAGAGAAAATATAAATTATTTACAATTTTCATTAAAATTATATATGGAATTATATATTAAAAACTTACTTGTTTTTTTATGACAATTTTGTCACTTTGAATATGTATTTTATTTATACAATACAAAAAAATTGTTACGTTTTTAGTGTAATATATATTATTTTTACTAATACTTCGATCAAGATATCGTATTTTTGATGGATGCGATCGGTGCAGAATAATTTTGCAAATTCATACGATGAGTCTATTTCCTATATTTTCATCGAGGCATTCACGCGCTTTATGGTTCTTTTGAAAAAAAGTGCTTGTACTCGACGATTCGGCTTGCGCACTAGCGAATTTTCGCCGTCGCGAAAAAGGGCTCATCTGGGATCAAAAGGTAGATCTCGGATTGGTCCCAAACGCGCACGGTGCTCGCGCAGCAACCGCCTTCTTTGACCCCTCTATCTCGAAACTTTATGCCAGTAAAACGATGGTCGCTTCTCTCTTTCCTGTTCGCGCTTTAGCAATGGATAAACGCTTCTGCCACATGAAGAACATCATGAAAAAGTACCGCAAAACACTTCTTCACGCGTTTAGCGAACTACGCGCAGTGGTTCTCATTATACTTCAGAAATGTCACACTTCTTCTTTAGGTACACTCGGCCTCTCATGGATATAACTTCACAATTCATTAGTGACAATATGCAGTAAATAAACATATGTAAATTTTGCTTACGCAAAAATCTGAATTAATTTAACAATATATTTAATATACTTTTTCATATTTCAAAAATTTACAATTTAACCCACAAGAGAAGACAAGTTTTCGGCAACAGTTGAAAAATGAATACTAAAAAATTCTGAAGTATAATCAAATAAAAATAAAAATAATATCTTCCGCATTGCGTCCTTTTGTACGATCCGAGATTTCAATATTCGGCGTTGATGATAGTCCTTATCGTGCTATTTCTGTTTACAGGCATGGTGTGGCGGCCATTTTCGCGAATGGCGCGTCCATTAGTCTCCAGGCTACCCGTGCCAATCTCAATGTTCATCCTTGCGCGCCGTAAATCCACTCGGCTCCACGCTTCCGCAGCTAAAAGGACCAATGGCGATTGTGAGCCCTTTCTACCGCGCGGCTCCTCGTCATCGATCCTCTCCCCGATCCACGTCTGAGTTATTTCGTCTTTGTGGAAGAACGTATATCATTCTTTTCATATACATTATATACCTCAGCACGCAGTGTCGTATTCTGGAAACGCAGTTATTATTAACCTTTCAATATTCTTCGCTTAGATTTGGATAACGTAACTATTATGTTGAAAAAAAATTTAATTTCGCGATATAAATCATACAATGAATTATATTAATTCTAAAATACGATCGAGAGTTAGTTACAATTAAAAAAAAAATTTTTTCTATTTTAAATATAATAAAACTTGAGATTTAATTTGAAAAAGAAATAATAATCATTTTGGAAAAAATGATGTAAAATTTTTTTAGATATATCGGAAATAAAATAATATGGACAGAAGAGATTCCAAATTATTTTAATTTCATTATTTTTTAATATCTTTCTGACTCTGAATCGCAATTTCTTCTTTATTATGAGTGGGTTATTTCTACGTTTAGACATAAATTCGCTCGTCTCGCATTGCACACGCTTTTTCGCATGTTGATTATACACGGGGTTGAACATTTTACACATACTTGCGATCGCGACAAATATTGAATCTTAAATACAGTGAAGTGAAATGCGCTTAAGGCGCGTCTTAGGTGCGAAAAGAGGAAGTAACGACATGGTCAACGCACACGTTAATTTACGACCGAGGACATTACTTCCTGGAAACTAGCGTGGACGCTTAAACGTTCCTTCTAAACCTTCCTTAATAACTACGTGCTTTTAAAAAAATTTTTTTAAACCGCGAATCAAAATTAACAAGTAACAAGACCGCACAAGATAAAAATTGTTTACATTTTATTTGCGATCGTGATCCGATTGACGTGGATAGCTTCCGATTCGGCATACGCTTGGATAATACTTGGCGAATTATTTGCAATTTGTTTGCTTTATATGCCATCCACGGAGGCGTACACCCTCCGCAAATGTTTCGAATAAACGATCCATTTGCTCGCTGCGAAGTTTACTCTCACGTTTGATGCACGCTGCGCCACGTAATTGAAACGATCAATCAAACACCTGAGAAAAGGAGGGTGAGCTCACGCGTGCACAAACCGCACCGCAGGTCGCGTTCACGCAAAAGGGGAAGTGCGAACACTCGACTATGAGCGATTAAGAATTGCATCTTCGTCTACGTCCCCTTGAAAATATTTCACAATGTACATTCTGTAAAGAACATTCTATAAAGAATATTAAATTTGAAAGATCATGGAAGATCGTAATATCCAATTTATTCATCAAAATTATCTTCTTTATTTCTTTGCGTACAATTAATTATATAATTTTTCTCGAGGGGATATATTTAATGTTATATTTCAATGAACAAGAAATAAGTAAAAAAAAGAAGCTAGATATAATTTTCGTATATTTTTATCTGGCAGTTGTGCAGCCACGACACCATTAATAATCGCGTGCGAAACGTTTATTTCAGTCGGTAGGACGGGACGCGAGGGACGCGAGGATTCTTTCGAAACTGCGCGATTAATTTTCAGTAAGCTCGGCGTATAACTGGCCGCTTTTGGTGTGTGTACAGATATAGCCACTCTCGCGAGATATTAGACAGGTGAGCGCGTTCCCAGGGGAACAAAGGCCCCATTACCCTGTCTTACCACCTCGACCCGGGCGGACGTCCCGACAGACCCTCCGCTCTTGAAACATTCATAAGAGCGTTGTAAGTGGTTTTTAATAAACGTATTTAATCATGAGTGTCGGATTACGGATTAAATCGGTGGGCGCTGTCACCAATCGGGAGGATTAGTCATGAATCTAAACAGATGTCCGTGCCACCCGCTTTTCGCACAGGTATGCGGGTGTTTTGTCTCTAAGTTTTAATGTCGGCATATTATCACTTTATTCTGCAGCTTCATTGTTTTTAATTATAACTCAAACTAAAAATATTACATTTCATTTAATACTGAGAAAAATGTTTGGTTGGATTAATTGGAATTCTGTTAGGAGATGAACGAAACAGAATTTTCAGCTCAAATCTGCTAAATTGCTGCTTAAATCTACTATAATTTTAGTTGAGTTAATCAGAATTCCGACATTATTGATATAATTCTGATTATATTCATATATCATCACTCTTCTGATTTGTCCATTTCAACCAGATATTTTTCTCAATAAAGTAATATAATTTTTTTTTAAATTGAGATTATAACTTAATAAATACTATTTTTAAGATAAGCTACATAATTCAAAAATAATATGTGTGTAAACTTGTTCATAACATAATCCTGTAATAAGTTTAAATTCATTAAATATCAGATCTTAAATCCATTAAAGATCAAATCCATTAAATATTTTGTTCTATGTTTTTGATTATATATAATTTAATTATTTATTATTAAATCTAACATCTTCATTAACTTTGGAGAATTAATTTAATTGGTAATTAAATTTGAATGCATCTAGTAGTCTTTTTTGATGAAATTATTAATAGTACTGATGTAACACAGTTTTACAGTCAAGGCAATATTACAGTTAAGGTAATTATTTCTAGCAGAGAAGCGGATTATTACAAGAGCGTGTCGCCTTCTCTTCAGTCACAGTCTTTCCATCTCCGCATTTCAGTGACAACTCTCAGTGGCACAACAGGAATAGCACTAGAAAATTTTTCCAGTGAAAAATATTTATCATACAAACTTACGAAATTATGTATCTCTTCGAAATTTTTTTTGTAATTTATGTGGTATCGGCTCAAGAGTGTTTCGACGATGGCAACGAGTTTTGTATCAATCAAAACGACATACTTTCCGTGGATCTTTTACCTGGATCATTTTTATTTAACGATCCATATAAAAATTATAATGTTTCCAAGACAGCGGCAAACGAAACGGTAGATGGATCTTTTGACAAAGCGTTAAATGAGATGGATTATCATAGGTAAACGTATTATTTGATTTGAGAATCAACAAACTGTGGATAGGCACTGTCAAATTAATCGATACATGAAATTAGGAAAAGAATGAATGAATATCTTTGTCACGGCTATATGGCAGAAGAAATTTTCAAGGAAGTGAGCACTCCTAGAGTGAAACGACATCCCGAATCTCTGCCAACTAATAATGTGCATCACACTTTCTTAGGCAATGACAATGTCACGATACATGATAAACTTCTGGCGGATGAAGGAAGCTCGAAGTATAAAAATTGGTTGCAACGGTAAGTATTTAGAAATCTTTAAATTTTTTATAATCCAAATAATGAATTAAAATAAGTCAATTAAAAAACAAGCTTATATTGTACATTTTATTAAAAAAAAAAAAAACATATCTTCCTTACGAAAGGAATCTTTTATTAATTAAAAATTTTTATTAACAAATTTAATATAAAATATTTTTGAAAAAAATAAATATTTAAATTTTTGTTAAGTTAAATTTAACTAAAAATATTTAAGAGGCAAACATTATTTAAGAAATACGTTCCACTTTTAACACTTGTAATATCTTCCTAATTTTATTGCTCTATTCTATAGAATATTATATAATAATAATAAAGTATTTTAAATTTCTGACATATTTATAATAGAACGACTACATTAAACGACGTGTATCGACACGTCGCTCCCCATAAAAAGATTAAAAAGAAGCAAGATGACGATATTGAAGAGTTCGATGGTGAGGTGACGGGTTATGCAATGCAAGCTCCTATGCCATCAAATGGAAAAGTGGGCATTTATGAACCATCCCATAACGGTAGATTGCAAAAGTTATTGCGAAACTATAATACCTTACAAGAAATACTTAACGAGATATGATATTTGTACATTCCACGAATAGATGACATGTTATCGTCATCATCGGGACATCATTTTCATTATGGACCTCCATTTGGATACCATCATGTTAGTCACTTTGGACATCATGGTGACTTCTTTCCATCCATTCATGAGGAATATTATTATCCGCCGAATCATCATGAACATCAGGAAGAAGAACATAAACCCTCTTACTCTAAGGGAAAAGGCCACGACCTTTCGATCAGTGATTTTTTTGAAGTCGCGCTCACCGCGCTTGCATTCTTGGCATTTGGGCTATTTCTCATTCAGTTATTGATGAATTGCACGGTACTAATGAAAGCTATCTTATAAAAAAAGTGCAATTATTTTTCAAAGTGTTTATCTAATGAAAATATTTAATACAGAAACTGTATAATTTTTATTTATGTACTTCAAGAAAAGTGTTTTTCACATTTTAGAACAATAATGGTATGAGTAGACGATTAACTAAGCGACACATAATTTCTTTCTCCTCGTCTGTGGCAAGCAATGAAGAGTTGAATGATCTAGCCTTTCGCGTTTTAAAGTCTATCGAAGCAGTTATGATCGCCGAAGCAGATTCTGGTAATTGTTTGCGCAGAATATTATGTGAAGATAATCAATTTTCCAAGGAAACTAACGACGATCGTAGGATTTGGATTCCCGTTTGGAGGTAAATTGCGTAATAATAATTATCAACGAATCTTATAAGTTGAACACAAAATAATAATATATCACTGATCATAAATTCTCAGAATGTTCTTAAAACATCATTATAGTGTATCATTTCTTATATTCTTAGAACATTTACATGATATATTTATTATATGTTTTCAAAATGTGCTCAGAACATTCGTATGCTATATCATTTTATGCATATTCTTAAGATTAATTTTAAATAATTAAATTTTTATTATTTATTTGTGCTTCATATATCATTTCGCACATATTTTTAGAATGTATTAAATTTTCAAATTTATTTATGCTTCGTAAATTGATCGATACAATATCAATAGTCGGTGATGCAAAATTATGTCCTTAAACTGGTAAAATTGACGCCCTCTTTTTCAGCTTGGGCATGAGTTGGTTATCGAGTAGAGTGCTGCATAAAACTCCATGGTCGGCAATGTTGGATTCTGTGAAGGCGTCTATACTGGGGTTAGGTGGAGTCGATTGCGCTTCTTTCTACCCTGGGTGTGATCTTGAGAAGGAAAGGATTAAGAGACGTCGCAGGAGAAGGAAATAAAAATCGATGCTTTATAAAGTTTAAAAAAAATTTAAAGAAAACTGAATTAAATAACAATTTTATTTGGAAGGATCTTTTACGCAATTTATTATTTACAATAATGTAATTGCAATAGTTGATATTTTGTATCAATTTATCGATTTATAAACAATATTATGAATAAGATAATCACGTGTTATTGTCATTGTATCATTAATTACTATTGTTTATTCTTGTTTTTATCTTGAATATATTTATTATTGGCATTACGAATGGGCAGAAGCGTTGCATATGTAGATCCACTGGGGGATACGTGGAAAACATTTCTGTTACCTCTAACTTGCAATGGTTGACAATTTGATAAAATTGGCATTTTTCGTTCATTGCACAATGTTCGGAACTCCGCAATCTTGCAAAATGGAGACATTATTATGTGGAGTGAATTGATTACATGATAATTTTATATTTTATTTAATTTTCATTTATACTAGCTACTTACTTAACTTGATCAACTTACTTGCTCGACAGATATTCCTAATGATTTCCTGCTGATTAACCAAAGTATTTTATGTTTGATATTTGCCATCATTATGGAACCCCAATAAACGAAGTAATCATTTTGAAAGCGTTTCATAATATTTGCTATAGGGAAAGGTATTAAACGGATGGAAGAATGAGCTGCTTGGACAAAGGGTAATGCATTTATGATATCATCCAAAAGTGGATTAGGGGCTGCCTGTAGCTACAATAATATCTCTAAGATGTACTTATCACCTTCTTAATATCTAAAGACATATTTTTGCTCCAATTCTGAAGTTATATTATTTATTTAAAATATATCAAAAAAATGATACGTGAAAATTAATATAATTTAGCATCACTACGTAACTGAATTTATTTATTTGATATAAAAAGATATACATTTTTAATACCTGAAATAAATATACCAAGATGGTAACACCACCATTTTGACGAAGAGCCGCTATTTGAGTTTCGTAATCACCTCTATAATGTACTGCATGCATTTCCATCGGCATACTTTATGAACAAATAAATTTAAATTAAAAGAATAAGCAAATTTAATTTATGAATATAAAAAATAAAACTAAGACCTTCCACCGTCGATATGGTGTTCACTGCCGTCCATGTCAGTCTTGCCCCAATGGAAATGGAGCTGCGAAAAGACATAATCGCCGACATAAGGGCCACTGCACAAATACGGCATTTCTGCGCGCCATGTTGCACTAAGCATTACTGTAAACAATAAACGCAATTATTTTATCAGAAGTAAACATTTAGATTGCTCATAAGATTCTCATCTTTTACCAGTGTATCCAGTGTTGGTGATTTTTAATTTTTTTGGCGTGACATTATAGTTAAACCACTGTAAAGGATTTAATTTAATGACTTTCATTTGGCTGATATTCAAGTCGATCGGTGATCTCAATTTACCATCAGTATTACTTAATTGTTGTATAAATCTAACCAATCTAATCAATCTAACCGTTTCTTCATTCGATTCATTAGTATCTATATATATAATTAGCATAAAAAAAGACAGTAATAAGAATTCTAATATAAAATGTGATGTAAAATTATATCACACCTGTCAAATAATTCATATCTGTATGCTATATATTACTGGGAAATTTATATAAATGCTCCAAACATGATATTTGATATGATTTTGCCTGTACAATTTTGCTTTGCTTGAACTTCAATGCAAAACATTTTATCGATATCACACATCATCGATAATAAAAGTACATTCCATCCTTCAAACAAAAGTGCATTTTTAGGAAGAGAAAAGGAAAAGGCAAACGAAAATAATAGGAAAATAAGATAGGATTAAATTCTCATTCAAGAAGATAAGACGTTTAATATTTGATATTTCTAGATGAGATATGAAATAATTGGTTGATCTTTTAAAAATGGATTTTGAACGGAAAATCGGTAAATCCGATAAGCGTCGAACTTGGCAGAAAAAACGCCAACCACTTGTAACGACTAGAGATAACCTTCTTTCCGGGGATACATCCTTTTCGGAAGATCGTCGTTTCATAAATTGGAAAAAATGGCTCGCTGATCGGAAGAAGCAGACTCGTCGCATCGAATCGATTACCGGTCGTTCGCAGGCCGATCAACTGCAGAGTTCCTCGGAAAGGTTTCGCGCTTTCGTTGAGATGAAAAATTTGATGGAACACGCCGCCATACCGGTACCAGTGATCGCCGATAAATATCGTGGTGGACCGGAATTTTGGAAAACGTTCGAATTCCTGCCGGAACGCGGTGACTGCGTGCCGGTATTGTCATTGACTCCTAGCAGAAGAGATTTGAATCTTCCTCCGGATTTAATGCACGTTGGATTGCCAGATTTAATAGCAAAGGAACGGGATCTCGTTGCTTTAAAACTCAAAGACGAATCTTGGAAACGCAGTGATTATCTAAAGGCTCGTAAAATCGAACTTGCTGAGAAAATTGCATTGCTGCTGCCTAAGGAACCGGAAACAGCACGATTGGTCATTCAAGGACATGCCTATCAGAAAAAGAAACAACCGTTATTACTATTCCGAATTCCGCTGACGACTATCATGGAGTCTGAGAACGAGTTATGTGAAGATGCCAATCAGGCGGTAGTTCTGAAGATTCAAGATCGAGAATTCGTCTGGAGGAAATCCTTCTTTGAAACAGAATCGACAGACGCCGATCCTATCATGTGGTCTCTATCTTTCACAAGTAAGATCAATGAACGGATAGAAAGAGAGATTGTCCTCGAGAATAAAGGAACCCGCGTTATCGTATATCATTGGCGAGACTTGCCCTTTCGGTCGTACGGCGTATTCTTAGAGGTACGCGGCAGTCCATTTTTCTTCAACAAGACAAAAGAACTTATACTTCCTGGGCAGATCGTGAGGATCAAGGTATGGTATCGATCCAGAACGAGCGGAGTCTTCACCGAGTTCTGGCGTTTAGTCACAGACCCGATATTAAGTTCCTCGACCTTCGTATTTCGATTCTGGGGTTGTACAAAAGATAGCGCAGAACTGACTGATTACCGAATGATTGACGAATATCTCGATTGTCGCATTCGTGATTCGACGATACATTCAATCATCGAAGAAATTATGGACAGAATAGATTACGAATCGGAGCTGCCTCATGAGACATCATTTTCGCAAAGTGACATATTCATCTCTTTAAATCCTCATTATTATTATCATCCAAGTATTGTGATGCAATTACAAGCAATATATTCCGATGTCACCGGTGATGATACGTCATCCTGGAATTTGTCACTGCATACTTTGCGAGATATTATTTTAGAAATAAAAGATTCAGATTACAGACGTGATATGCTCGCTCGATTTAATGATCTTTGTAATCAAAGTCTCAAACCAAACCTGACTGAGCCTGATGTTACATATAGTAGTAAGTATAACGCTGTGTATAATATTTTGTGTACTTTTGCAAATCTTTTTGAGGATGAAAGTGAATTCGTGAAGAGAAACAATTTGATACAAGAGCCGATAAAAATGAAACAGAAACAAATGCCTTTGTCTCAAAAATCCAATAACAGTTTACAAAAAGAACGTGGCGAAAAGTTAACTAAGCAATCAGAAGATGTACAAGTGCATACAGAAAAGGAAAATTCCGATTTAAATTTGCGACGTTACAGAGAAATATTCTTCGTTCGTATATGTAAAGCTTTAGAAGAAGCAATAGAACAAGTTTGCGCAAGTATCGATTCTTTTCATTAATCGATGAAATGAAGCTTAAAATGCAATTATATGTAATTTTAGCAAATTTTAGAACAAATAGCACAATTTTAGAACAAATAATAAACCAATAATCTTTTAATGCGTATAAAAAATATTGTACATATTTAATGTTTAGTTACATAATATATTTAAGAGATTCTTTCATTTTACATGTGTTGTAAAAATTTTAAGATTTAAAAAATTACAGATTTTAAACATTTGAAATAATTTATATAGTTTATATAGTATATATATATATGTGTAAAATTTTTTTTAAGAGACAGCTAAAAATATTTGTCGTCCTCGTAAAGGTTGAATATCTCTCCAATTGGCTTTTATAAATTCGCCATTTATGTCCTTTAATTTTCGAAATTCATTAACCTATAAATTTTACTAATGTAGAATGATTGTACACAATAACATGCATGCAAAAATATATACATTTATACATGCAAACACACATCTTATTATTTCCAAAAATTCTATTTTACAAATGTCAAATATTAATTATATTAATAATATTAAATATAAAGAATAATTACTATATAAAAACAGATCTTTATATTATCTATATATTTGATATAAATACGTCAAATCAAAATACTAACTTGACAAGATTGTATAGGAATAATGACTGGAAATATGATCCATGTAACACATTCCGGATTATTGCCTACGTTATACGATCCATGATATGTGTAATAATATGAACAATCTGTTGCTACCCGCATCCATGATAAACAATCTAAATATTACAAAAATATTATCAGATTTAATATACTACAGTATAATATATAATATATACTTAATATAATATCATATACTATATCATATACAGACTTTTTTATTTTGAATATTAACCTGCTGGAATATTTATCTCCGATTCAGCATTCTGAATGTATTTTAGATTTTCAGAGATTTTTTCAAATTTGACGTTGCAACATCCTGATTGGACCTAAAGAACAGAATTATTAATAATGGATAAAGAAATAAAATATAATATCATCGCACACACACACACACACACACACACACACACACACACACACACACACACACACACACACACACACATTATACATAAGTAAATAAATATACCAAGAATAAATAAGCTAATACACAAAGACCATCTCGATATTTTAAACATTCTGCAAAAGTGAGGTA
This sequence comes from Pogonomyrmex barbatus, assembly GCF_055798465.1. Lineage (NCBI taxonomy): Eukaryota > Metazoa > Arthropoda > Insecta > Hymenoptera > Formicidae > Pogonomyrmex > Pogonomyrmex barbatus. The sequence goes on from NW_028297193.1 coordinate 4,870,744, forward strand.
TTTTTGATTCCAGTGCACCATATGACATTCCATGGAAAACCTATGTTAATTTAAAAAGATTATATTATTATAAATTTAAATTCATAATTAGAATAAAATAAAATGCAACTATAGAGAATCTTTTTCTTTAAATTAATCATAATTGATAGAGCATTCTTACCAAGTACCATTTATTGTATGTTCAGCACCTCTACAATCATCTTCACCCCAGTGAAAATGCGCATTATGAAATTCATATTCGTCATTTATAAGCGGCCCTCCAGTTATCATTGATGGAATCCTATCACCATTTAAATAAATAATTGCTAAGAAAGAAGAATTTAATTTAGAATCACGTCCCACAAACAGTATACTGAGAAAAATGTCTGATTGAAAATGGACAAACATTATATCAATCAGAATTCTGGTTTTACCTTAACTAAAATTATAGTAGATTTAAGTAGAAATTTAGCAGATTTAAACAAAAAATTCTGTTTTGTCCATTTTCTAACAGAATTCCAATTAATCCAACCAAACATTTTTCTCAGTGTACAAAATTTATTTAATATGAAGTACATTACCTTTTATGCCGTCATTACACAAAGTTGCATTTCCATCTTTTAACCAATGGCCATTTAAAATTAATGGTGAAAATCTCTTAGGTCGCACAATTTTGTCATTTAAATCGATAGGTGCTTGACCACTACTTTGCGACTCTTATAAATATATAAGATAGATATAATTTTATAAATATATATATTAATGTGCAATATAAAAATTATCAAATATGCAATATAAAAATTATCAAATATACATCAAATATAATAAACATCAAATATGCATAACCTGACATTAGGTTATTTCTCATATTTTCTTATTCTTGTTACTTACTTATAAATTCTGTATAATTCGTCATTGTTACTTCAATTAAAAACTATTCATTATAGAAGAAAATATCATTAAAAAATTTTTTATAAAATTTAAATTCAAAATTAAACATCATGACAATTAATTTATCTAAATCTAATCAAATCTAATATGTTACTAATTCTTGAAGTTGGTTGATGCATACAATGCATTTAATTTGCAAATCGAACACGGAAATAATACTTTTGCTCGCAAATTTAAAAATTTGGCTAGATACAGATCTGAAAACGATTTTGTTGAGCTTCAAAGTTATTATATACAATGTTCAAATTGACTGTTAGAAGATTTTTGCAGTGTTATCATCATATTTAAGCGTTTTACAAAATAATTTTTAGATCTGTATTTAATCAAATTTTTAGATTTGCCAACAAAAGTGTTCTTTCCGTAAAGAGGAAAATGTTTGTAAAATTCCGTATTAAATTAATCGAATACATTCTAAGAAATAGAATGTATTCTTCTTAACAGCGCTATTTATTTCAATAACTTAATTGTATAAAGAAAAGATTTTGTAAAAATTGAGTCTAATTATTGTTATTATATCGGAGTATTTAGTATAATTTATTCTAATTAAAATGATATAGAATGATATATTCACTATATAATTATTTTCTTAATAATGATCTAATCCAAATATCTCTAACATTGGATGCTTTGAAATTTTTATCGATTTAAATGTAATTTGCCTGTTATTATTTTGTCATACATACGTATAGCGATAATTTATTGTAACACTAATAAGATACATAAGATATATTTATATATCTATATTATTGTTAAATAAATTATAACAAAACGTCTGTTAAACAAAACAGCAAATATGATAATAGATTATTCAGAACATATTTAAAACATATATAATTACAGACGATTTAATATTGAATTATTAAAAGATATTATAGCGCGTCGGCTAGATCATTCGTCAATTAGATATTATTCGTAATATTGTCGAATAGTTGAATAGTCGTAAACACATTGTTGATGGCCTTGAGAATTGTTGACGTGACGTACTAGCACGCACCGTATTTACGAGCGCTCCACGAGCTACCATTTTCTAATCGGCATTTGTACTGGCAGGTAGCGTGTCGTTCCGCATTTCTTCATACTTCTTTAATACTAAACGTTGTTATATCTTATAAAACAGTATGTTATGTACAATAATAAATGCTTATTAACTGATATATGGTTAACAGTTCGTAAATGTATTGAAATGTCGACTCTATAATAAGATATATGCATATTTCATGCGACTAATTTTTTTAAAATTGACGATTTTTAAATATTAATTCCTCCAAAGGATTCTACAGCCTTGACGTGACAGAGAGACTTACAATTAGTATTCCGAGAGGAAACTCGAAAGATGAAGACGTCAATAGTATCCGTTGCACTTCGTTTTTTGGTAAAGTTTCTTATTACCAGGGAAAGCTCATGCGATCAATGGGATAGGGAAAATAAATCGAAGGTTTTAAAACTAGATAAAAATTAAAATTTAAACATTAATTTTATCTAATAAAATAAAGGTATACATAAAAAAAGGGATAAGAAACAAGAAAAGAAACATTTGTGTAGGTATGTATATGTATGTATATTGCGAGTGTTACATAAATATGGAGGCCATCGGGTAGGATTCTTACAAGGGAGAGTGTGAATGTGTGAGTGTGTGTATCAATCTTTGGAACGATAATTCTATCCGGTAATACAATTAATGTTTTTTAATTACCTTAAACTAGTGATGATAAAATAGTGATGATAGAATATTTAATATAATTTTTTAAAATTAACTTCAAAATTTGTTAAGAGTTTTATTATTTGCATTATTTTATTTAGTTTTCTTCGTGTTTAAAAATTTACTAGCTTACGCATTATTAAAAATAAAATCATGAAATTATTGTCACGTGCTCATATCATATTAACAAGTTTTATGTTGCACTAATTTTATAAATTTATTATTCATACAGATTGTCATTATTGACAATCCCATAACAGCATATTTATAACATATAACAGCATATTTATAACATATAACAGCATATTTATAATATGCTGTACTGATTGTGACAAAGCATTCATTACGAATATCAATTCATTACGATTATTCAATATTCTTTCTAATTGTTCTAATTGTTTCTAACATAAATAAAGATTAAAGTTATTGATTACTAGAATAAAAAATTTTTAATAATATTATACTTTAACTTATGCGTTCCACATAATAATTTATATATTATCGCAACAAAATTATTCTAGCCAAATTTTTAAGTCCTTAAACAAAAGTTGTTCTTTCTATTTTGTTTGAAGTATGCATTATTTGCAATTTTTATTATTGCAATGTTATCGTATATTAGAATTTCTTCTTTTGATTCGCAGCCATATATTTTTCATTTACGACAAAATCTCAGTGGTAAAATTTCCGTTTGATTTGCGGTAAAATTTCCGCTTAGTTGCGGTTTCCGTTCCAACTTTACTGAACTTCAGTTTTCATACACAATCTATTTTATTAATAATATACTGATCTTATCTTGCTGACTTTATATTACTCTTTCAACCAATTAATTTCCTAGGTAGATAAAACCTTTTAATTAATGAGATTGAATTTGATATTCTAAAGTCATGGTGTATTCATTGATAAATCCTTCACATAAAATTATTTCAACAAATCGTAAATATTTATTTAACATTAGAAAATACGTCTAATATCTTTTAGTTTCCATTAAAAAATCAACTATTACAGATTTAATTGAAAAATGTCAAATTTCTTTTAATTATTATCTAAAATTATTGTTCACAAACTTTTGAATAATATAAAACATAAATGTTTTATAATAAAATTTTACATTCATATATTGCATACTGTTTATTTTTGCATTGATGCTTACTTTTGCATTGATTTTTACTCGCTAAATTACCTTCGCAAATTAAAAAACAAAAATAGTACAAAATATTTTATAAAATATTTTAATAAAATATTTAGAAAGACATAAATATGCTTGTTTAAAAGTTAATAATATTATCTTCTTTAGATAAATATAATTTTTTTACATTAGACTGTTTGTTATACTTAAATTACCTTTTTAATTAACAAAATAAAATATTTCGTTTTCTGTCATTTCTTGCAGATCGTACTTTTAGACAAACGCGTACAACTCCTCAAGGCACACCTCAGAGCCGAGCTTTCTCGTCTATGGGATCTCAAACTTCGACACCTAACAAAGAATTGTCAGCTCGTAAATGTCTTCATTTGCTGGAAAACTTGTCTTGAAAGCAGAACCTCTATCCAGCCAGTAATTGCAATCGGCTTCGTTATGTCGGTACTGCTCTGGTTGACTTAACTGAACATGAACCATCCTCCTTGTTACGGCATAAAATAATATAATAAATCATCGGCAATAAAATTATTTCATAAATTATTAGATTAATAATTACTTTTATTCATTTATTTTAGTTAATTGTTAATTCCTTCGGTTCCTATTAGTTATATAATACAATGTAAATGTATACACGAAAAGAATACTTTTACTGGCAAATCTAAAAATTTGACCAGATACAGATCTAAAAATAATTTTGTTGGCCCGTCAAAATTATTTTGTAAAACACTTAAATATGATGATAATACTGCAAAAATGTTTGATCTTCTAACAATCAATTTGAACATATAATAATATAAAAAAAAATCGTATATAATAATTTTGAAGGCCCAACAATCATTTTCAGATCTGTATCTAGCCAAATTTTTAGATTTGCCAATAAAAGTGTTCTTTTCGTAAATATAAAATATATTTATATAATTCGAATTATAGTAATCTAATATAAAAATGGCATAATCATCCTGTACAATCGTCATTTCCTGATGCGTCAAGCATCAGGCGGTAGATACGAACATATTATCTCGGATTTAGTAGAAGGAAGTTGAGTTTCTTTCCTTTACCAGTTACTATCTGAAATTACTGCTGGCCGGTAGATTGAATAGTGTAAAATGAAAATTAAAGTATTAAACGATCAAAAAATTTAATTCTATTATTATATAGTTAATTAAATTAACTTTTCATAGTATAAATTGTTATTTTCAAAAGATTTATTCATACGTGTTTTAAACGTTTTCGATAAACGGTCTGAAACGATTTTAGCACAAAGACTATAAAATAAAGACTATAAAACATGATACGATGAAATAACCTGATTAATTAAATATATATTGTTTATTGTACATGTTGTTTCATTTATTTTTATTCTGACAATTGTCGTCGTCAAACAGCGTGTGTGATTTGATTAACAATGAAGAAAGTAATAATGCGTTGGTTTATGTTATTTATCTTCGCAAGTAAGATAGTACACATTATCGGAAAAGTAACTCTGTTGCGTGGATCATCAACATTTTCTAAATCATCAAATCTGAGAATGATATGTCTCTCAGAAAACGATGGTGGCGCTCTTGTGTGGAACTACAATTTAAATAATCCAAATTTTAAAAAGGCAAAATTGTCTGCAAACGATTTCCGTAAGTTATCAAAATTGAAATGAATATAATATGAAATTTATTCATAAAGGATGAAGTTCAATAAGGCCGATTTTTGGGCAGATGTCAGATTTGGCTCAAAATTGGCGATTTTGATCTTCTATGTTTGCCTCATAATTCTCTTAAATAGTTTTGTCATAGAATCTTTTGAATCGTTGGCAATCTGAATTTCCTCGATTTCGCACTCTTGCCTCAATCACATGGATTTTTAAGTTGTCAGTATTGGTATTGCACTTTCATACTTTCTCAAAAACTTTGTCCACATATTCTGATATATAAAATATATCAGAACCATTCTTTTCAGCGAACGTTCTCATGTTAAAATTGAACGTTATTTTATTACTTCACATAGCATTTCGTAGAAACAATCATACACAGCTTTACTCCATTGTCTTTAGCACTTTTTTTCATAAGCAACATCAAAGTTTCATTAGTCAAGAATCACACAAACTTGTTTAAACTAATATTAAGTTTTTTTATATAAAATAACGTTCAATTTTTACATGAGAACCTTTGATGAGAGAAATAGTATTGACGTATTTTATTACATGTGAACTTTTTTAGGAAAGTGCGACACTAAATACTGACTACTTGAAAATACATGTGATTGAGGCAAGAGTGCGAAATCCCACAAAAATCGAGAAAATATAGACTGCTATTACAATGAATTAAATAGTTCTATTACAAAATTGTTTGAGGGAATTATAGGACACATATAGAAGATCAAAATTGCCCACTTATTTAAGCTGGATCTGACATTTGCCCAAAAATAGTTTTATTGCCTCTCCTGCTTTCATAAATAATTTTATTGTTACGTTTGTTTACTGAAGTTGTCATTAATATTTAGCTTTAAGTAAATTTTTTTATAAAGTATTCGATGCTTTATTACATTTCTATGAGATAATGCATTTATCATAAACACAGATATTATTTTAGGATTTCACGATATCAACAATAGTTTCAACAATAATAAGATAAATTGCAAAATGAATGCAGAGGAAAATTGCTTAACATTATGGAGGAGAGATGACTGGAATCTCACAGATTCGATTAAAACACCCATGGGTCCAGTGTTTGATCAACGATGGGAAGGTAAAAGTCTCGTGGAGTAAGAAAGAATTGCAATATGCATAAAATATATTATACAACAATTTGTAACAATATATAGCAATGTTACAAGAAAAATATATCTTTAGAATAGCTTTAAATAATATTTGCTTCCAATTTTCAGACTTTAAAGAATATTATTATAATCCTGGAGATGATTATAAATACATAATTCAACTTCCTATCACTTTATCACTCTCTTTTTCGGTTCGTACCTCATCACCCGTATCTCATCACGCGCATATATTAATTTGCAATGGTCAAAATTATAATAAGGATTTTTGCTATTGGATTACAATAGACTCGGAAAATAAATCTGTTATACGAAAGTGTGCGAATAAAATGAATAAATGGCTGATCGCTTCAGCATGCGAGAAAGTAGCAGTTAGTTACAAAGTAATTAAATATATATTATACTTTTCTTTTTGAAGCCTTATCACGCTGTTTTTTCATATTATATACAAAACGATTTTGAGATCAATTTCAAACGAACTTAGAATTTTTATACACACTATTATTTATGTCATCCTAATGTTTCATAAGCAATCCTTTATGTTATCCTAAGAATAAAATCTTAAAAGATTTAAAAATTGATGTAAGAATCTTCATGTTACATTTAAAATTAATAATCAATACAGACTATATCGTTGTCTGATAATGAGTGGCGATCGTTCATTCTCTCATGGGATGCTATATTTCGAACAATAATCATCTATGATACTGATGAAAACATTATAACATATAGAGATTTAAAAGAGAACGAACCTTCAAACTATGATTACTATATGTTCATCAGAAGTTATTCATCAATGTTTCGATTTCATATTTGTAAGTGCAAATTCTAAAAAGAAATTTCTATCAAGCAAACTTATTTCAAATTTATTATCAATTGATTAATAAAAAAATAATTTGATTTTAGACAATTTTCTGCATACAAATGTCGAGACCGCAACTTTATTAAGTCCTGCCTTTCAATTTAATAATAAACCAATATGCATACAATTATTAATTGGACTGTGTAACGAATGTAATGCACACGTATTGTTGCGAGATTCCACGACACATAAAACGATAGGAATGGTTACAGTAAAAGGCTCATCAGAAGCCAAAGTTCATCGTTTACCTATGTGGCAATCTGTCAAAATTAAAAGTCATTTTTCAGCGAATAATTATAGTTCAGTAATAATTCAATTAATTCCTAAACTAATTAGAAATATTTCTAAACCTCTGTGGGCGATAGCGAATGTTCGTCAATGTCCTCAAAATGGTAAGAATTTCTGTTACTTTTTAAAATTCTTTAATTAAATCATATATTTCTTAATATCAATTATTGCACACCATGGAAATCATCAAACAGTTCTAAAAATTTTCCAATAAATTCATTGATTTATGTATATAATGTATTTTACATTATATTTTAGAAGCTTTGAGAAAAAGTGTTTTGAATTACAAAAAAAATTGGTATGGAAAAAAATTTCCCTTTTTGCCGAAGATAACATGTCAAAAATTATTTTATGATGAACATACTCTCGTGAGTTCTACATCTCGTCTTGAACGGAATATAAAACTGGGTAATTAAGAATATCAGTGATAAATACAAATATTAACTAAAAGTAATCATATCGCATCTTTATCCACTAATTTTTTTAAAAAAGTAAAAAGTTATTTTATAATAAAAAGAGAACGTTTCTCTAGATGACGCAGATTGTCCACAAGATAAAATTGGACCGCAATGTTTGTTATCGTGCGAAGGTGATCTAAATAGTGACGTTAACTGTCAAAATATTACAATTTGTTACAAAGACGGTTGTACATGTGCTCCAGGTTTTTGGGGAAAGAAGTGTTCTTTACGTAAGCAATTTTTAACGTTATTTCTTTACATATTTCGACATATAATAAATTGTGCTTTTAGCTTGTACATCAAACACCTATGGTCATGGCTGCAAAAACATATGCGGTTTGTGTAAAGGATCGTGTAATAAAATAACTGGAATATGCAGTGAGGGATGCAACAATTATAGAAAAACTTACATACCTCCCATGTGTCAAATAAGTAATACTTTGTTATATGTTATATATTATGTTATGTTTTATTATACTTAAGCAAATATCAGTTATAAATTAAATGCAAACATATTAATTATTTTATAGGTATAAATAAACCGAGCACACCTGTGATTATTTCTACAAGCGAAACAACTATTAATGCCATTGTTCCTATGATATGGAAAGATGAATATGATAATATTTCAATATTTTATTCTTTTGACATTAAAGTACATATGTACATATACATTTATATTATTTGTCCCAATATTTTTTAATGTTATAAGAGTTATTTTTTGAGTTGCGATCAATATAATTCCAAATATAGTTAGTATTTTTTAGCATCCGATAAAAAATAAAGAAAGAATAATTTTGTAATAAATTTTTACAGGGACAAATGCAATATGATGTTCCACATTCATGGAATAGGATATTTCGAAATATGACACAATTAATAGGATTTTTTAAAAATTTAGAACCTGGTGCTATTTATCAAATTAGTTGTAATTTACTCGTTGAAAATGAATTAATATATGGTGACTGGAAAATTGTTGAGACTCAATGCAATCGTAAGTTTGTATTTATTTAGTTTGTATAAACCTAACAACAAAATATCTAAAATCAAGTTATCAAAGTATCTTATATTTTTAATAAATATATCTTTAAGATTGCTTTATGTATTGATTTCAAACATTATCTAGAAATATTTATGTTTATTTCTGATAATTCGTTATCTGTAATTAAAAAATAAATTTGTAATAAATTTGTAATTAATTTTAATTAGACTTGTTTCAATTCATTATTAATAGCTTATCATTTTTAACATAATATAAATGTTAATAATTATTACGTATTTTTGTTACATAAAAATATCTTTAAGTTTACGCAACATAATAAAAAATAATTCAGTAATAATAGTTACAAAATTTCTTACTACATTGAAAAAATAGTTGCATCTTTATTATTATTAAACTTGTATAAAAATGTTGTTTTAGTTATTTATTTAGTTCTGTTTTAAAATAATATTTCTCTATCGATACTTTGTGCAATGGTTTAGCCGCTGAAAATTTTATCGTAACACCTGGAGGAACCGAGTTGGTAATTAATTGGGATATCAATTCAAATGTATGTATTCATTTTATCTTAAATTTGTTTTAAATTTCTTAATTTTGATTTTTAATCACAAGTATTGTGGAAACAATAAAATTTATTCCTATTTTTTCTATAATAGCAATTACATCCATGTCCAAAGAGTTCGTATCATCTGATAGTTCGAAATATAAATACGAACGGAGAAGTTTCTGAATCAAATATGTATTTTCCATACACATTACAACATTTACCATCATATACTAATTTTAATGTGACTATGTATCACAAAAGTTATAAGATATTTACTCAAGAAATTCGCACGCTTGACAACGGTAAGTTTGATTATATCGTAAGAATATATAAAAATATACGTAGATGCATATGTTGTAGATATTGCATATAAATACATTGTTACATTATATATTTAAATTATCAATATTTTTAATAAACATTTATAGTCTCATCTAGAGTGTTGACTGATACAGAAGTAATGTTGACTTGGAGACCTCCAAGTCAATCAAATATAACACAATATGAAGTGATTTTAAAGGTAAGTATTTTAAAAATAATTAAAGTATAAGTAGTTATTTAAAGTATGTACATAAAATTTACTTTTAGTTAATTAATATTATTTAGTTTAATAAAGTTCATCTGGTATTAGTAAAAATTTCATACCAAATAATCAAATTATGCGGAATTGTCGATGCGTTTTATTTTGAACAGTATATTTATAACATAAGGTTTATTACTTTTAAATTTATCAGTTTAACATGCATTAACTTATTATACGTAAACACACACACACACACACACACACACACACACACACACACACACACACACACACACACACACACACACACACACACACACACGCGTATGTATATGTTATAAATTCCAGGTGATAGAGTCCTATGGTTGTAGAGATTTAAATCTAACTACACCAAATAATCGTATAATTAATATATCGACAACAGATACAATGATTACAATTTCTGATTTACATCCGTACACATCTTACAGTGCGCAAATTATAGCTCATAATTCACAAAATTCCCACATGATAGCGGAAACAACTTTTGCCACAGCAGAATCTAGTGAGTATTCAAGTTATTATTTAACATAGTTATTAGTAATACCATAAAACAAACAGAAATAGCATGAATAAATAAATTTAATTAAAATTACTTCTTTAATAAATTTTAAAATAATTTGCGATATATATAGCTATACATATAAATGTATATCAGCCAATTTTTTATAGAAATACCATCGGAGATAATTAATAACTTACGAGCAGAAAACGGAATATTATCATGGGAAGCACCTAAAGATTGCACGACAATTTCGGGACCAATGAAAACCAAAATAATAGTATATGGGATTAGTAACTCTGTAAAAAATGAGAGCCTAAGCGTTAGAAAGAAACTTGACAAACGGAATTTTCTCAATTTAAATACAGTAGAATTTGCACCTTGGAAGAAAACATTAGCAGGTGCTGAGCGATACTTAATAAAAGTTTATGTAGCAAGAGATGTTAAAAATGATAATACAAATAAGATAATAGGAAATATTATAAATAAAACCGCTTTCGTAGAACTCGAATGCGAAATTCCACCAAGAGGTAAAATTTAACATTATGACTATTTAATATTTTTTTTTACAACCATAATGTAATGCGTGTTTAATCAACATAATAGCTCCACCCAAAGTAAACAATTTGGAAGTCGTCGAGATTGATACTCGTGAAAAACCTGTGATACACTTGAGATGGCAAAGACCACTTCCTCCTCTCAACGGCAAATTGCGTGATTATGGTATCCAGTTATGTGATACTGACGAGCATTGCACAAATATGAAAAATCACACCAATAAATCTTGTGATTTGTGGGAAGATTATATTTGCGAAAATGTTCAAAAACCGTCTACAAGATTTTTAATAATTCAGGTAAGGAAATATTAAATTTCTAAACATTTTCATTTTTGAAAATATGAATAATTTGTATAGAGTTAAAAATAGACTAGATTAAAAATAAAATTTATTTATTATTTCATGGACATAAAAATTGCATAATACAAAATGTACATGTAGATTTTTGCATACAATATGAACGTTACTGAACCAGGTCCATCGGCTTTTGTGACTGAAGAAATGCTTGTTAATATAGGTAAGATTTCAAATTTAAAAATGTTTAAAACTTATGAAGATATTATAAATTTTCTTCTATTATAAATTATGAATTTAACAATTAATTATCTATAATACATTAATGTAACATATGTAATAAGTTATACATTGGTTACATGTGTTATAATGTATGTAACAATAATTTATTTACAGATAATTAATTGTAACACATATAAACCATTAATTATACCTAATTTATTTATGTAATTTATTAAATATATGTAAAAAAAGGCATATATATGTCATTTTTTAATATATTTAATATATATTCTTTTGCCTTAAGATACGCTTGGTCTAACGTTTTCTATTTGTTTATCTTACGTGAGAAAGAGCATTTTTTGTTCCTCTCCATACCTGTACCGTATCGCTACAGTTAATGCCAGATTATCGACATTTTAAAACACCTTTAATAAAACAGATTTTAGACAACAAAATGATGATTTTAGGAAAGATTTTGTCAAATCTTATTTTCTGAAATATTTTAGTAACGTAGATAAAGTTGATAAAACATGAATATATATAAAGCAATGAAAGCAAAGCTGTGACATCATACAAGAAAAATTTTTCTGATAGAATGAATAAACTTGCAAAACATTAAACCTAAAAGTATCATAAATTAAGAAAACAATGTTAAAAATAATATATAGCATATTGAAAAATTAATATTTTAATGTTGAAACTAAATAACAAATTAAAATTAAAATATTGTTTCACAATTATTTTCACAATTTATGATTTTTTACTTTTTTCAGTTAGGTTTTTGAATCTTGATCATAAATCTTCGATGACATTCCAGAAACGTCTTTTATTTTCATTAAATATTTCAATTGTTTTATTCACATTACGTACAGTAAAATATTATTTGGCGTGTTCTTAAAATTGATTTATAATATCCTGCAAATTACATAAATTGCTTATCCGATATGAAAACTATTAAATGTATTACATTTTAGAACCAGAAGCACCTAGTAATTGCACTTTCACAATGAACAACAACAGCATAGTTGATCTAAAGTGGCTTCATCCTTGGAAAACAGGAGACCATCTGCGATCCTTTCGCATTCAGTTAGTAGAAATATCATCAGATCTTAAAAAGCGTCTTGTACAAGGATCTACAAATAAAAACTGGACATATGAATACCCGGTTACTCAATACATGTATAATTATAGCAAGCGATTGTATTTATATCCCTCAACGAAATATCTCATCTATGTTCAAACGGTGACAATCGCAAATAGGACTAGAAGCTCAAATTCTATGGAAATTTATACGCCATCAACAACATGTTTTGATGGTGACTTGAATGTCAGAGTGCAGAAGTCAAATTCTATTTCGTTAAATATACCGTCTGTTGTGAACGACACGCAAGGCAGCATGATGTTCGTTATTATAAAAGGCTCTAATCCTTGCGATCAACATTTGAACTTGTCTAAAAGTTTGCAAGTGCGAGCTGGATTAAAGATGGACGAAGTCGCTTGGTTAGCTGCTGAAGTTCCGGTATGTAGAGAATTGTATTACTTGTGCATATAAATTTTCTACAATATATAAACTTGTATTAATAATAAAATAATGATTAAAGGAATTTAGGCACAACAACGCTATTATACATCTGAGTTTTATACGTGCCATTAATTTCTGTATAAAATTGATACTATATAACTTATAGTTGTGATATAAATAAGAATAATAATAAAAAGATATTTATACATTTTATATTTGAAATTTAATGTTTATACATATGTATATTTCGGATCATGTATCTTTGTTTCTATTTATTGCGACAGATCAATGAGCTCGCTGGCAAACTATTCATAGTTGGTGACAATAAAATTTATGGAAATGCGAAAAATTGTCCATTAAAACCTAACGAATCTTATGAAATAATAGTTATGATAATTGAAGCAAATTTGTCTAACAAACCGATTATACTTGCAAAGTTAATTCGTACCAGTAAAGCTCTATATCACGAAGTGTGGTTTGTACGTTGCTTGGTGTTGGTTTGTACACTCGTGATATATCTCATTATAGCAAGTATATCTTTTTACTTATGCCAAAGGTAGTATCTTTTCTTTAAAAAAAAATAGTAATTGCTTGTTCCAATCTATTAACATTTATCGTATAAGTATTAAAATAAAGAATCTATTGTTGCAGCAAATAAGATTTTGATAGAATAAACTTAATTTTATTGTGCTGAAAATCGATACATTATTTTAATAGGAAATGTCGACGATCTACTGAAGAACTAATGCAGTATGAAACAGCTTGTCAGAATATTCAAAAGTCTGAAGAAGAATACGAATCGATATATATGGAGAATGAATACGAATCGATGTATATGGAATCCATTATATCATATTCAGAACAGGATCAGTCAGACATTTCTGACAGACAATCCTTGTCGGATGAAATTATTTCGGAAGAGCTATCATTTGCCATGAAAGATAATGAAGAAGAGGAAGAAATGACATCATTAGTCAAAGTGAAAGATTTCGAAGATTATGTCAAGCAAGCAATACAATCAGGATTGCTAGATAAACAGTACAAAGTAATTTCTTTTATCTTATTTTAAATTACTACATTATTAAATTTTTTTTTTTTAATATTTCTTGAGGAAGTGGATTTTTTTCTTGTTATCTTTCTTTTTTTTTTTTTAAGTAATATATCATAAAATTTTAATTATATGTGAAATTTACAAAAGAAATTAGTTTTTTTTATATAATTATAAAATTGTAATTATATTATAATGCAATACAATAAGACTATTTCAAGATCTTCTTTTAAGATTCTTTCAAGAGGGCAAATACAGAAATCGGATTTCGGAAAATTGCCGGAGAACAAATTGAAAAATCGATACAAAAGTCTTACAACATGTATAGAAAAATTAATTATATACATACTTATACTTGTGAAATAACAAATTAAAGTTATTATTATTATTAATTTATACAGATGATAAAACGCGCGTAGTATTGGAAAAACTCCCGGATAACGCTTACTCCGATTATATTAATGCTAATTACATTACCGTAAGTCATAATTAATCATGAGTATCACAGATTTGAAACAAAGTTATAAAATTATATGTCTATGTATTTATAATATTTGTATATTTATGTTGATAAAATATTTATTTAATTTTAATAATTATTATTTAAAAGGGATATAAAACGAATAAGTGTTATATAGCAACGCAAGGTCCTAAACTAAATACAGTTCTCGATTTTTGGCGTATGATTTGGCAGGAAAATGTTCTTATTATCTGTATGTTGACAAATATTGTTGAAAGTGGAAAGGTAAATGTTATTTTCTCATTAAATCATAATAGTTGCAATATATATGTACGTGTATATAATTTATTTTATATATATATATATATATATATATATATATATATATACAAAATTTATATAAAACATATAAAATTATAACGTTGAAACCTTCTAATTAAATGATAATAAAGATACATATTAGCTTAGATACAAAATCTAGAATAATAATAGAAAAATACAAAATTAATATTTATTTCTGTTGTGTAAATATTAAACATTAATTTTTCCAGACAAAATGTATACAGTATTGGCCGGATATTAAAAAAAAGAAGAAATATGGCGATATTATTGTATTAAATGCAGAGCATAATGTCTTTGCTGATTACTGTTTTAGAACGTTCTATGTCACTTACGGAGAAGAAACTCGAAAGGTATTAATATTTTAATTTCACATTGAACACATAATTTTTATATTAAATTACATCAACACAACAGATAGAACATCTTCATTATACGGCTTGGCCAGACTACAGTATGCCGTTGTACACGCACTCCATAGTCACATACTTGAAGAAACTATTGGCGATATCATCTGGAAAAGGACCCATAGCAGTTCATTGTAGTGCTGGCATTGGAAGAACCGGAATTATTATTTTGTGCGATATTTGTCTCCGTCGTGCAGCAGCTGAAAAGGCAATAATGACATGTTACTTTATAATTGCTTTGATAATGTCATTTCAATTTATTAATTGTATTCAATATTTCTTTAATTACATAAAAGATTATGTAAACTAAATTGTTTAGATGATCGACGTCTTTGCCGAAACAGTATCCATAACAAGCGAAAGAGCGAACATGATAAATAACACACAACAATATATACTGGCACATTTAATATTAATAGAATGTTTATTTTCTATTTCGACTTCTTTACCATGTAATAAAACGTTACCGATGCAAATTAAGGAATTAAAGAAACAATTACCAATTCAACAACAGAGGTATATGAATTTATTAGAATTTATTTTTATACCTAAACAAATTGAAATAATGTTATGAAAGTATCTTAAGTTACACACAATTCTTAGATTACAGAATATTTGGCAAGATAAAGTCCTACAACAAGTTACACCTCTACCATCGTTATCGGAACGTAATCGAGCTAAAAATAGATTTCCGGAATTGATTTCAAGTTTGTTGGCAAACATTTTAATTACGTTGAAAATTATTTTATGAATTCATATCTTAAATTTTTACTCATTAACAATGCAAGCAAACAAGTTTTATGTAATTTCCAATTAATTTTTAGCAACATAAATATTAGACATATGAAGGTTTATTTCTCATTTTATAGATATGAATAATAGAATATATTTGACAAGATATTCGGAATTAGATGAGGATAGTGATTATTTATCCGCTGTTTACGTGGACGGAGTAAGATTCCAGAATCAATATCTAGCAACGCAACTTCCAATGCCTTCGACGATTATTGATTTCTGGCGAATGATTGCCGAATTAAAAGTTGAACTTATTGTTATGCTGCAGCCGCCTGATCTTCAAGATATTGTATGAACATCTCTTTTATATTTATTATATTTGTATATTATTTATATATCATTTTAAATTAATAAATTATTTTAAATTATGCTATATTATTATAATAAATAATTAACGCAAATTTTATAGTGCATAAATGCAATATAGTTATACACCTTGAGTTTTTAGACTTGCTGCTCAATCACTCTTGCAAGTAGCGAGTTTAAACCGACTCTTTATTTGACCATCAGAGCGAGAGAAACTGTGAAAATGGAATATTATACGTCACAGAAGTTGCTGCTTATTGATAATTCCGAGGTAAGTCGTAATTCCGAGGTTGACAGTTTCACAGTTTTCAATTTTATGTTTAACGTAATTTTATGTTAACAATTTTATGTTTAACGTAACAACTTCATCGCAGGAACTTTCGAGGGAACAATCTGTTACTATATTGAACTTAACAGAGTGGAAACCAGGAAAGAATCAACCACCACCGCCGGTTACGGTGATGGTGAAGTTTTGGCATGTTGTAGGAAGAATTGCGAAAGGCGATGGACCGATTGTTACGCTTTGCCAGTAAGGATATAATACTGATGAAAATCTATGTGAAAACTATGACATTCCAAATTATTATGTTTTAAAAAGTTTTATTAATAATAAATAATATTTGCGGATTTCTCATAAATAATTAATCTTAAATATGTTTTTAAAAAATAATTCAGTAAATAAAATAGTGATCTTTCAGTGATGGCGTAACTGGGTGCGGTCTCTATTTAGCAATGAGTTTTTTATTAGAGAGAATGGCCATTAAAAGAGAATGCGACGTTTGTATGGCAGTACGAGTTGTTAAACGAGCGAGATCAGATTTCGTTCATTCTCTGGTATAATATCAATTTTATGACATTATAAATTTTTATGATAAGAATTTTATTAATATAAAAATTAAATTATTATTTTTTTATATTATAAGACATAGAAACAAAAAATATAAATATTATACGGAGAAATTTTGTAAAACATATACTCACTTTAAATATTTTATTTAATGTTTAGGAACAACTGGAATACCTATACAATGCTGCCTTAATATTTGTGAACTTTGAGTCTTATGCAAATTTCTCGTAAAATTTAAATAAATTATTTACTTATAAAATTGATGTAATTATTATGTAACGATTGAATTTATAAAGTAACGGTTAAATAATAAAAAATGAAATGTAAATACGGGTGTGTGTGCCACGTATGTATATGTAATTAATATCTACATTAAGTATGATATTTGCATGAGAGAATCATTGGATAAAGAAATAAGCCCACTGTAATTTACAATAAATGTGACCATATTACAGTTAAAATAAAATATTTATTACAAATAAAGCTTTTATTTCCCTTTGATTACTTTGTACTTTTAAACCAATAATTTGTAAAATAAAGCTAAAGCAATTTTTTATTTTAATAAAGTAATTGAATGTGGTCTCTACGTGCGTTATATTTTTTGCTGGCATAAATGTTAATAGAGAAAGAGCATATCATTTCTGAATTTCAAGATAATGCTTATTGTGTAACTACGTGTCGTTAATTCAACGATTTTGCAACCTTGTAGCCTACTCAAAGCTAATTTTTATCATTTTATCACCGCCGATTGATGGGAGTGATGGAGAAATCAAAAACATATATACAGCAAGAATCAAATCAAATATGAACAGCATGCTTTAACACATTGTTTATTCACATTTACGTTTAATTGTTCGATATGGATTCGATGTAATTCGTAGAAATTTCCTCGAGAACGATATGTCATCAATCAAGCTACCATATCATTTGTGGCAAAGAAAATCCTTCTTCCATGAAGAAGATGTTGCGATCTATAATTCCTTACTATACGTTCCCATTTGTGATCATAAAGACTCCTAAATGCCTCAATCTATGGTAGCATATTATTATTATCATAATTAGTTTTTTTAGCTGTACATAATCTTTAAAGTTAAATTTACGTTTAACACAGTTTCAATATACCTGATGGGAAGATATTCTTATTGGATTTGGCACAATTATCCAAGTAACACATTCATAGTACGGAGGAAAAGTAAAAGAGCCCGAATAAGTATAATATCCAGGATACATACATACATTCATCCAACGTAGGCAGTCTACATCATAAATACATAATCGATTAAAAATATTACACATAATATTCCCCTAAGAAGAGTAAATCAAGGAATTTTACGAAAATATTTTACGAAAATATTCTATAAAGATACTTTTTGCAGAAACACTTTTATAATCATATAAAGAAAAAAATACTATACTAATAATTGTATGATCTATTCTGCGTGATTAACTAATATGATAATTATTATTAAAAATGATTTTACATTACGTAATTACCAGAAGTGATATTCACGATACTATCCGCCCGTTTTATTTCCGAAAGTTTATTAGTGATTGGAACAAGCGCGGGATTATCCGGAATCCCAGAACAGCCAACGACCTTTTCGTCACAATTATACACGTTTTAATTTCATTAAATTGCAACAGTAATTTCCAACAAAATGATTATTCTCGAAATACTGTCTATTGCAAAAACGGAAAAATTCCGATATATCGGATTTTAATTAACTTTTGATTGATTAAACCTGCATAAGATAGGAGAGTATTGCAATTCCATCAGATTTGTCATAACACTTGTCTATCGATCCATAACGTGTATTCCAATGCATAACTTGCGCCTCCATCGAATACCTGTTAAATATTTGTCATTTAGAAGTTGCACTGATGAACATTAATTATGCTAAAAAAAACGTTTAAGCGGTTTAAAATTATATTGAATTTTAATTAAAATAAAAATTGAAACTTAAATAAAAAGTATGATTGATACATTCTTCATGTATGATTATTAACTCTTAATATGAAATTCATTTCTCTAACCAAGTGTTATCGATAGAATGTTCCGCGCCTCGACAGTCGGACGGGCCCCATCGAAATTGCACGTTCATAAATTGAAATTCATCATCTTTCAAAGGACCGCCACGCATTGTCGGTATTTTTTTGTTCGCCAATTCGATATTAACTACAAATTATCAAATGATAAATATATATATATACGTTATTTTAAATATTTACCGAATAAAAAGAACCTGTATTGCCAGTATTTGTAAGTGTTGCTGTGCCATCGTTTGACCAATAGTTTGTCAAAAGTAAGGGCGGAAATTTCTTGCTCCACGCGATGACGCGATTGATATCGATCGGAGATTGCCGCCATTTCGGTAATCCCGAAGACGATGTCGTGCATAATTTTTGTTCTTGTGTAGATTTAAATAGCATTTATCAATCAGATTATTTTTAAATAAATGTCACATATATTTAGATAGAAATTTTTATATATAAGATAAACAGAAGGTTATCATTTTTTTATTTACGTGGTCGTACGCCTTTAGATTTGGATGTCATCTGTACATAACGATGAGTGTATCAAGCTTTCGAACAGAAAAGATAATTTAAATTTAAATTTTCATCGCTTCTAAACTGGACGTGTTACTTTCAATATAAATATCGCAATCATCTTGACGTGAAAAATTGCTAACGCGTAATAATACCTTTAAATTTTTATTTACAATTATGGGATTACCTTCACATTATATAGTTTTATAAATTGAAGTAGGCTTTATACATTGACTTTTGGTAAAAATCATCATTTGACATTTACATTATTTTATACTTTCATTATTTTAAATTGAAATTATCACGCGGTATGAAATGCTGGATAAATTCTCAAGTGCACAGCTCGTTTGCAAATTATTACGCCGGGAGTACAACAAAACCAAACTAAACATAAATGTCAAATAAAGCCTGCTAATTAGAAAAATGTTGTATTTCTCGTTAGCGGAGTGTATGATTGCGTGTAGCAGCGTCCTACTCGTAGGTACGTATCTCGTAAACAAAATAAAAAAAACAATTAAATATTATAATAGTCTACAGGTTTATTTATAACATTTACTTGCAAATCTAAAATCTTATTTTTTTTCGTTGAACATTATTAGAATATAAATTGTTCAATTTTAGTGCTACTATTAACCGAGATCTTAGATTGGACGCAATTATTCGGATGGGTAGAAAACGATTACCGTCCACCCGCTTTTTCATTCGGTTACGCTTATCAAAATGGTCCTCATACTTGGAAAGATATATATCCTGAAAGTGCCGGTAGCAATCAATCGCCTATTAATATCGCCACCAGGCTCGCCGTAGTGGTGCAACCATCTGAACCACTTCGATGGAGCAATTATAATAGCGGGCCTCTGTCGATGACTATCGCAAATGATGGCCATACAGGTAAATGTAAATTTTCTACAAACAATTAAAATACATTGAATGATATATCTTCTAATAATACTCTATCCAGCACAACACAATGTTATATGTAACGTATATGTTAGTTGTAATTTCCTACTCAATAATATAACTGTTATATAACGCATGTGTTATGCAACAGTTACATTATTGAGTTATTACATATGCATACATAGTATTACATATACGTTACATGTAACATTGTGTTTGCTGGGTAGTATAATAAAGTAAGGTAGAATAGACTTGTTAAAATAAATTAATAGTATGTATAAATGTTATATAATATTTTATATTAATAATTATTAAAGTTATTAAACAATTTTTATATTAATAAATATTATATAATATTTTACATTAATATAAAGTGACACTCCGTGGATTTTGGACCAGCACCGCATGGCCGCAGCTTCGTGGAGGACCCTTAAACGATACGTACGATTTCTTTAATGTTCTCTTCCATTGGGGCCCGTCCAACGAAGAAGGTAGTGAACATACTTTAGACTACGTTCGTTATCCTATGGAATTGCAAATCATTCACGTGAAACATGGAATTAAATCGCCAACGGATGCAGTCGCACTAAAAGAAAAAGATGGGATAGTGATTGCTTCGTTCTTTCTTCAGGTATAAGCCTTGCGTTACTAAATAAAAATAAATAAATGATAAAAATGAGAAACTAAATAAATGCAGTAGACAAAATGTATTGTATTTATCATCACTTGATTGATCATTATGATCTTGCTGTTTATTATGGCATATTCAATGATATAATAGATAAATGACGCAGATAATCCTTATTTGGATCATATTGTAAGCAATTTGTGGCGTATTACCTGCCCTGGATCTAAAGTTTACATACCTCCTTTCCCATTGGAATGGATTTTTGCTCCCTTTGATAGAGATTATTATACGTACAGCGGTTCTCTTAGCCAACCACCTTGCAGTGAAATCGTCACGTGGATCGTGCAGCAAGAACCAATCGCTATATCCTCGTTGCAGGTTAAATCTTAATGTTTTTAAAATATTTGTCGGCTTTATCATATGTAATATAATTTATATATAATATTCATATATAATATAATTTATTATTGTAGGTAGAAAAGTTTCGAAAAATCTGTTCGGTAGAAGGTCCATTACTTTTAAATTGTCGACCAGTGCAATCGCTAAATGATCGTGAAGTTTACTTTTACGAAGAAAGTTTATCGCGTAATTAACATATAATTATTTTATCAAAATGTTTAAATAATCGACGATATATATTTGTACTTATATATTTATATTTATAGTACGTTTTTATAAAATTTACATCAAATTAACGTCAAATATAATAATGAGGAAATAGGATTTTTAAAATTGACGTTAATACTTTATAACAATGCATTTATTTACTTTGTAAATAGATATAATTTTGAATGTCAAAAGTTTCAGTGATGTACGGAAGATAAACTCATGAAAATATAAAATGAGTAACAATTTTACACAGAGAACAACATCTTTATTATCATTAAAGTGCGTTCTATAAACGCAGGACATTTTATTTTTTGCCAAGTACTTTGAGAAAATAAAAATATATTAAAATTTGTGTCACTCATTATGTAATAAATTCTTTTGGCACAAGTTATAATACATTCGTCGAAAATTAGTGTCGGAAAGAGGAAAGCGTTTCTTTTAGTTAAAGAATATATACGCATTTTTATACACCGATTATATATATAATATATATGTATATATATATATATATATATATATATATATGCATCATCCATTTCGAGCTGGATGATGAATATCTA
The DNA here is from genome assembly GCF_055798465.1 of Pogonomyrmex barbatus. Lineage (NCBI taxonomy): Eukaryota > Metazoa > Arthropoda > Insecta > Hymenoptera > Formicidae > Pogonomyrmex > Pogonomyrmex barbatus. Next base: position 4,893,540 of record NW_028297193.1, read on the forward strand.
TAAAGATCTAACATACAGTTTATTAGGAGAAGCTGGGATTGATTGAAAGTTACGATTTGTTTCAGGTTATTTTTCACAGAACACAGAGATTATATGGCACTATTTTGAACGTTTATTATTAGGCTAAGTAGAAACGTTTAAGTAAAAATTTAATGATATGTTACTAAGTAAATGAAATTTTTTTATCCCTTTAATTCGATTTACAGCTAAAAATCTAGACTAGTTAAAAATACTTTGGAAACTCACAGTCAGAACGTTATATGATTTTAACGTATTTCTTAAATAGACCACTAATATTGCTTAGCAGTCTGTCTATCAATAAGATAAGATATCAATCAGCCTCAGTCTCCCCTAAGTATATTCACACAAATCTCACATTCATCAAAAATTATTGATATTTCTTCGAAAATCCATGTACAACTTTGTGCGAAAAATTATGTTATCTTGAATTAGGTAAAATTTTCCACAAAGAAAAAAATAATTCAAAAATTCTCACGCACACAGCGCATATATCCAATCGTTCTTCTTGGCACTGGCAAGTGTATTTACAAGATGACAAAACGTCGCGGATAATAACTCACGTTGCTGGCCGAGTCTCACCGGTGATCGTTGATATCAGCGATATTATCGTGATTTGTTGTTGTTTTTTTTTTTTTTTTTTTTTTTTTTTTTTTTAGTATTAGTTAGAACGCAACACAGATGCATATGTGGTACTATATACAGCAGAGTGTGTTGATCACATTATTGCTGATTGGCAGCAAAACGCGCACAGAAGTGAGAACAATCTAAACTCAAGCGTAGCACTTATCGTTATTTCGTCTCGAAGTTCCCAATGAACAGACACCTCGTGGAACAGAACAAGTATTCAGATTACTTTCTCCCCGCAGTATTCCTTCTCTCGTGGTTCTACAAGTTCCGATCATCTCCGAGTTCGAACTCACGAACCGTGGAAGTTTTCCAAGCAAGCCGAGTACACGAAGATATAAAATGAATATATCTCTTCTCCCAAAGTTGTCAATGTAAAGATTGAACGTGCCACGACATTCTTTTTACTTCATTGAGACTACGAACCCTGGATCATTCTTCCTGCATGTCTCTTATCGTTCGACAGAGGAAAGCGGACGTTATAATTCCGAACGTCTGAAATATATTAGTATGATTATTTCGTTTTCGCAAATTTTATAAAATAAAAAGGAGGGAATTATTAAAAAAAAAATAATTTGATAAATCTGTTATTAAAAAAAGGTGCAGAAAATTCTTTGAAATAAATAATTACATTTTGCGCTATGGAAATTTCTGTAAACACGTTTTATAAAATTTGAAGATTAAGAGCGCTTCCACAAATTAAAATTGTAAAGAAAAATCTTTAATTAACGATACATTTTTAATATCCATTTTTACCAATGTAGATTAATTTTGGTTTAATTTACTCTTTATTTTCTTTAATTCTTAGAATTAAAAAAGATTAAAACCAGATTAATCAGATAAACTGAGCTTAAAATTAATGTATATTGATAGAAACATCGCTTTTTCCAAAATTCACGAAAGAATAGTTCAGAAAAGTTTACCTGTATTCCTGCCATTGCCATGCCGAGAAATACTAACGTGAAGCTCTCACATTGCAACCAGTTCGTGACTTTCCCAAGGCACCCCTAAGAAAATGCGTCATTCATTTGAAATAGTAATATATATAAGATGCAACGATATGTGGTACTTTGCAGCGAGATACGGACCTCTTTGTGCCTATATCCCTCGTGAGCTTCTTCGTCTTCTATTTGACACGCGGCCTCATCCTTTGGCTGCGGATGCAGCCATGGCTTCTCGTTCTACCAGCGACAAAAGATTACTCACATAAAGTTTATACATTTGTTTTCGTCGCTGACATTTTACTCACATTTTTATGAAACACTCTCGAAACAACGCTCATCGGACTGCCTGTATTTTTATTCTGCAAAACAGAAGCTTTAGTTTTTATTAACGAACCGTGCATTATGATTATCATTAAAAAAAAAAAAATTAATTAATCAGACGTTTAAGATGACAAATATTTTAAAACGAGTAAATTGAGATACTAAAGGAACAATAAAAATCTCGAGAAATATAATCTAAATATTTATATTCATCTTCAAGAGAGATATCTGGATAACAGATAATGTTACATTATGTGAATTTGTGTTTGTGCTTTCAAAACATATTTGATTAGCTATCTCAACGTCCGAATATTAGATATCATGTTGCTTTAGGATCAGTCGATTCAAATGTATAGAGTACCTCGTTATTTTTGAGAACACAACACGTGAGGGGAACCTGCCGCCTGCTCCCCGAGATTTGACCGTCCCTCCACCAAGCTGTGCCATTGTAATCGTCGTCGCCGTGTATTCCGCAGCAATTAAACTGCAATGGAATCACCCATGTGCTCTTCGAACCATCGCGAAATGTCTCGTCGGGCAGACGATTTCTGACAAAGCATCGCATGCGACCCCATCATGCATGAAACATAATTTACAAGCGCGTTTCCGCACGCAATACATGCTATAGGAAAAATGAAACAAGAGAAGTTTTTAAGTATATATAATATTTCAGATGAAAAAGAGATATTTTTACACTATTATCTCTCGCATTTTACAAAAATGCCGTGCACAGATACACGATTACGTGCGATTTTTAAAATGTATATCCAGAGCAAGGAAATCGCATAAAACACATAAAAGCTAATAATCAGGATTAACAGTTACAATTATACGCAAGATGAGTGTAAAACAAACTTAATTTAAATGTAATAGTAAAAGAAAAATGAAGAATATCGCCAAGGGATGCGTAATAAGGAATGAGCGGTGAGAAGACATGCCGTAAGATCGACTCTGTTGATACAACACCTTATACTGCGCAAAGTCCAGGCTGTGGCTGAAAGGAATATCGCTGGTCGGATCGTGGCCGTAGTCTACCGTCAGTTTATTCGTGAGCCTCTCCTCCAGGTCCGACAAGATTTGAAAAGTCATCAACCCGCCGATCGCGGCCGTCACCAGTTCCGTGACGATGAGCGCGACCAGCATGCTCATGTACTGCGGAAAAACGATAAATTGCCGATAAAAACATCATCGACCCTGACCCGACATCTATAATGGTACATGCGCCCCGAGGGGTGGAGGCAATAAAAATGTCGTTTCACTCACGGTGGCTAGGATGCATTGATTTCCGCGTAGCGCGGCGCGGCAGCCGAAGAAGCCGACCGTGAGCACGATGAAGCCGAGGCCGAGGAGGCTGTAAGCTATCAGATTAATAGTCTCGTGCGGCTTGACGTCAGACACGAAAAGGTTCAGGATGTGTCCCTTGCTGGGCTCCAGGAGCAACCATGCGCCTATCACGAGCACCGTGCAGCCAGCCAACTGCCGAAAGGAAAAGCCGCATGATAATTCTTACGTCTCGATTGTTCACCCTATCGTGAACTCGCGCGAAACAGTAATTCTGTGTCCTCCGGAGGAACTCCCTTCTTGAACGTCGCAAAAATGACGCTTAAAATAATTTTCTGCCTCTTTCCGGAGATAAAATCTACTAACGCAGACAGGGCCGAACAATACGAAAGTATACCGAAGACAATTGTTTTGCTCTGAACTACAGAATTATGCCAGAATTATTTATAGTTCAAGCATCTGCGTCTAAGTGCTTGTGGCACGTGTCGCTATTTCTAGACTTAATTTATGTTACAATGTTGCATGCGTGTTATTTACCCATATTAATAGATTGAATGTGAACAGTGCGACTTTTAAGTATTTCATGTTTGTTATCCTTGATCTTCCAATTAGTCATCAATCTGCAAATATAAGGGTGACCTGTTTTAAGCTCGTATATGCCACGGAACGTAAATTTGAAATTTATCATAGAGATATTAAACAGTTTAAATCTTCTTAAATTAAATTTTTTATCGTTTAATTATATTTTTTATCGTTTTCAAGTTTTCAGTTCTTCTTGTAAAGTGTTATTGTAAGTGTTATTGTTTTATATTAATAATATATACATATATACTGAATATATTCATTTATTAAATTAATATTAAATATTAAAATAATGCAAAATAATGTATCAAAGGTAACAATTTGGTAACAATTACGTTTAAACGTTGATTTTAATTTATGTGAGTTGAATATATCTTTTCTAAAAATATAATCTAAAAATGAAAATCGTTTAAAAAATTTCTCTTTTTTCAGCTTGATAAATATGATAAAATCTGATAGAGTTTCTTCTTATTTTTAAATTTAATTTAATCAAATACGTTTAAAAGTTTCATATAGCTGAAATGTTTTCAATTTCGAAAGTAACTTCAAATGAATAAAATTTCGAAAAACAATTGTTCAGCTTCTAAATTTAGATATTAGCAAAAGCTAAAAATATAAGATAAAATTAATGTTCTTTTTTTTAGAAATGTATTAAAAAGGAAATTTAAGTATTTTTTTATTAATTGCTTATTTCACTAATCCTTGTTAATAACATCTCATATTAAACACAGTTTAGAATTTCTTTATTACATTAAATTTACTATATTAAAATTATAGCCTTTTATCAATCAAATATAAGTTGAAACTATCAACTGTTAGAACGATCACTACTGAAGCAAAAATACACAAGTACACAAGCATTTACCTGTCACGAACAAATTAGCTTATTCTACTCGATACTCGTTACTCGCTCTTGATATTCCTTCGAATATCACGTAACTGTTACACGATTGCGCGATCCGTCGTGCGTTTTGCAAAACGATGTCTCACACACAGTCGTACCGTGATCACAAACGTAGATGCACATCCGTAATCCTAGAGACCATTATCATCTTGGCCATTTCCGAGTCGGTTCACAGGTGGTTCACGATCCCTTAGCGGTACGTCATCGCGTCTCTTCGACCATTCTGACGCTTCGATCTGCGCGGCGCTCGGGATGTCGGCGTCGCGAGCTGAGGGAATGGGAGGACGGACCCGCCTGTTACTCATCAATACTGGAGAATCGATGGGGAATACCTTCTTACTTACGTAACGCGTAACCGGTATTTAGCCCTCGCGTAACGTGATTTCCTGCGCGTTGATCCTGACGGAAGGATCGAGCGGTCGAGCGCGCCGTGTCACCATCACCCGGACAACCCGTGCGTTATCTGTCGAAACGGCAGAGGCTGCCTCCGGAGCTCCGCTTTTGCCTCCTGTTCCTCGTTTCTACGTCACCGACGCTGGTCCAGATGCGTCTGCGTGCGCCCGGCGTCGCGGCGCCGACGCTCTATCGTCGGGCATAGTTGAAACCCGCCCGTTACGCAGAACGATCCCGTCGACGAGCTCGGATCTCACACCGACACGCTCTCTCTCTTCCCACCTCGCGACGAGTATGAGTGAGCGGTCTATCGTACTAGCTCAAAGTATAATTTCCCACGCTCTAATTAAGCGGTCTAGAGCTGCTTTCTGCTTTAGAGAGCGATAGCCGTTCCCACTCCTGTTCCCGTTCCCGTTCCCATTTCCTTTAGAACCGTAGATTGAATAGAGATCGAATATAGCTGATTACGTGATTTTGCGAACGAATAAATTTTCGTGTAAGAATATAATAGCTCTATGTAATGCGTTAAAAATATTATCAGAACGATAGAGTTAGTTATATAATAGGTAATTTCGCAAGAGGGATACGAAACGTAATATTCACTTTTCTAAAGATATAATTCGTGCGTGTGAAACGAATGCGAAAGATCGCATTTCCCATCTTACGTGGGAATCGGGCAAAGCTGCATTTAATTTAGAATCGCGTGGAAACGCGAATAAATTTGAATTAACGTGGTTTGAATTTACGTAATAGCTAACTCAGTAGCGGTACGCAGTTTACTCTGCGTTAAAAAGGGAAGACGCCGCTGGGCGTATATCGCATCAAAGAGAGAAGCATTATTATGTAAATATAATAAATTTATTATTAGATATTAACAATTTTTTACAGAATTCGCGCTTAAATATTATACAAGTAAAGATATCAACGCTATAAAAGAGAACACTTTTAACACATACACATTGATTATCCTTCTTCTCCGTCAGTATAAAACGCAGCTTACAATTTGCACGGCAGTGGACGCCCGCTTATGTACGACTAGAGATATACATTTAATCAAGTCGTATCATACTTAACTTCCCTCAACGCCGTTTCGTCCAACGCCCTCGCAAACTTGTCGAATTTAATCCACTAAGGCCGGGTTGTCCCAACGTTATTTGTTAGCTTTAAACGAAACTTACACGTGTATCTGCCCTTACTTTTCTTTCTAAATGAAGATAGACACTTAAATCTCGCTTAAAGCCAAAATAACATTGATACAATCGGACTTTTTGCCAATGTAGATTAACGTTAATCTCGATTTAACTTGCTTTTCTAATTCGAAAAATTAGAAAAAAGTGAAGAATATATTTAAACCGAGATTGAAGTTAATCCGCAAAAAAAAAAAATGGATAAAAATCGGATAGCGTGGTCGAAATTACGTAGAGGAAATGGACAGTTACGCGTCTCTAATTAAGTACGCACTCCACCCTCTGCGTCGCCGGGTGTCGATGACGCCTTTTCTACATGGCAGTCGTTAATTATCGTTCATAAACAAGAGGCAGCTCGCGACGGAAGCGCAACAGCTGTCACAAAAATGTTCCGGTTATCCTTGCGATCACGTGCAAATGGCATGCACCATCGTCGTCGGTTAATCGTGATTACGATGCTATACGGTAGAATGACATGAGCAAACGCGATCATATAAATAAAAAAGGTATTATAATACACAACGTGATCATTTACAAAGTCGCGAGCCTAATAGGACTCGCCGGAGGGACATACATTCGCAAGTACACATTTGTAACAAGTATTACATAGCTTCGTCCTCGGATCTTAAATCTGTATTGAACGATTCGATCCGCAGTGACATTTTCGCTTTCTCTCTCGCTTTCTCTCTGTCTCTTTCTCTCTCTATAATTAAAATGTACATTAACATATCACGGATGAGAATCCATGCGGGTCTCCGCGGGATACGAAAAAACATTTCCGAACCCGAGAAATTTTTCCTCCTCCTACTTTTAACCTCGATTAGAATTTTTCCTAATTTTAAACGATCAGACTAACTTCTTTTGATATTATTTAACACAATGCTTCAGTATCTTAATAAACCTTTAGACCTAAGGTAAAATTTTAAGGTAAAAAAAAACAGGAGTAAAATTTCGATTCGGAAACATATTGGAATATAGACTTGATTACACGGCAATCTTTTCGTGCAGTCGCTTAATTAATTCGAGGTGTTGCGATTACTTATCTCGCAGTTTATTAACAGAATTTTGTCATCTGGAACGAAAACGCGCGATGCTCGATAGAAAGCAAATCACACGGAATATCGGCTGGCTCTAAAGGATCTCTCCGTGCTCTCTTTCAGTCGCCTTTTACGCGCGCGATATTTTCACGGCCTCGTTCCGCCGTTGTATCCTGAACGCTATATCACTGCTCTTTTATGGATATCACATACGGAGTAACTCGTTCAGAATGTGTTCCCGTCGGGAATTCCGCGACTACATTGCGCGCTCTGAATCGGCACGCAGGCATCGCCGCACATTCAGAAGATGACATATGAAAGGAAGAATATATAGGTACGAAATCATTCAACTATTTATATGCTTTCATATGCTCTTCGCATGGCGCTTTAGGGTGGCTTGACGCGTCAGAAAAAAAAAAAATATGCGAGCTACGTGGTATCGAATGTTCCGATACCACTCCTCTCGTCATCGTATTGCTTGTATATGAGCGTACCGCTCATTTATTGAAATTAAATATACAAAGATTTTCCTTGTTGCGGACAAAGGACGGATAAACATTGATTCTATTTGTTGTTGAAGATACGATCTTTCATCGATAGAATTTCACGCATGGTATTTTGAATTTTATTAAAATCTTTCACCGTTGATCAAACTTCGATATAAAAAAAAAAAAAAATACCGTGTCCATACACTCATCACACATCACAGTGTCATCTTATTCGTGTATACGATATCAAAATAAAAATTATGGGACGTAATCGGGATTACATCTCTTCTTTCATCCTTGTCTTCTATGTATAATTTCAGTGACAGTCTTGAAGGTGACCAATATTTTTCGCACAAGTTATATGTCTCCCAAGTCATATAACTTACAATTCTGTCGTTGTTTCCACCGGGCTTTGCTCGCCCAGATACGTGAAGCCGAGATGCGAATAATCCTTCCTCTCCCTGAAGGTGACATTGTCATTGGACGGACTAGGGCTCAGCAGATCACTGCCGTGATTGTACAGGGGATTAAGTACCGGTGTGGCATCGCGATTGTTCAGGGTGTTCGTGTTGCTCGCGCTATGATTCTTTCGGCCCAACGTGGACCGTCGTAGGGAATGGATATTGGTGTCGCCGTGATTACCGACGATGCTGGACGCTCGTGCCGTGGTCGCCGCTTCGGAGCTAACGGGACTTTGTTGGCCTTAAACAGAGCACATAAGCTCGCTATATCTCAACCCTAATGTGAACGGTGTGACGTTGTCCAAAAAGAATTTCTGTCGCGTTAATTTTCTCTGGATAAAATAATTCTGGATAAAATAATTTTTAAAACATCTCTGTCGCGCAATTTTCCCTGAATAAAGTAATTTTTATATCAAGAAAAAAAATTCACAGATTATAAAGGTAAATACAGTTTTTAATTCTATCTTCCTTCTGAAACACTTTTTAATTAATCCCAAACACAGAAGACTAAAAGTACACAAAATATTTCGCGATATTTATAATGTTAATTTCTTTGATCAGTTTAGTTATGCAGATATTATGATGAATTTTGTTTTCGGAATTACCAGTACTATCTCCGTGATCTTTGGTGATGTAACTGACGTTGTCCAGACTGAACGCGTGATTTTTGTTGCTGAAGTCCAACTGCAAGTCGTTGCAGCTATCGTTGTCGTCAACCGGCACGCTCATCTGGAGTACCTGCGTCTCGTATTCCTTCAAATTGGGTTCCACGTAGACGGGATCGTATCGTGGCACCACGTACATGCGCTGCATACGTTCCTTGTACGCTTTATACCTATATCAGTATACATTTTCACAATGAGGATCTCTCGCAAAAGGCCTTACGTTTCATAACGCGGAAGTAAACACTCCGGAAGAACTATTTTACCGCGATCGTAACGTCGATTTAATAAATGTTCGCCTCGGAGATATTCAAAACGGAAACTGCAATTAAAACTAATAGAGGTAATGAAGAGGAGTATGAATTTAGCACCGCTCGCGCACGTGATGAGTCAAATGAATATTCGCATTCGCGGAACAACACTCTCATGCAACTGTAACAATAGTTTTCATCGTAATAACTACAATCGTCCTCCGTACACGAGTAACAATAGTTTTTTATTAAATTAACATGCATATAGCATAATAGATATCAATGTTACTACAATGTTAGTGTCAATGTTAGTTTCAAGTACAAGTTAAATCTCCTCTCCCCCCTTCATCAAATATTATCTCCATTATAATTGCATATACACAGATGTACTTTTTTTCTTTATGAAAAAAGTGGATGGATTTCTCACGTAAAAGCTTATAATTTAAATTATATATCATTTGTACCATAACATATCAGAATATATCGCGTTTTGTATTTAAATTTCCTCATGATTATATTCTCGTATATATACGTGCGCTTGTCGGTTTACTTTATGATTTGGATAACACACATATCTATCAATGTCTTCAATCTCGGTTTAAATCTACTCTTTATCTTTTTCTAACTTTTCGAATTAGGAAAGGAAGTTCTTCGAAAGGGAATTAGGAAAGGAAATTTTTCGAAAGGAAGGGAGGCAACTGAGATTAAAGTAGTAATCTACATCGATAGAAATGGGCAATGATCGTGCAAGTTCAGAATCATACGTGAATGTAGCACTTACTTGGACCAAGAGACGCATATGTAAATGATACCGACGATGCCGAGGATCAGAATCACGCAGGCAATGGTAATCAGCGCGTACGGGAATACCTCGCCGCTGAATGCTACCGCTGTTTGTGTTCGAATTGGCTCCGGTGGCATCACGGGTGCGTGAATGTCGATGGCATTTGCCCGCACTAATGTAGACACGTCAAAGGTAATGTTTGACATGGCCGATTTATCCATGATGGACCTGTCGACCATACGGCTCTTCTAATATTTGCTCCCCATCAAATGTTACGTAATTAAACATCATAATTGACCTTTAGATGCTTATGTGGCAAACGTATGTTTTTCACCATCAATCAACACGCTCCCACGTTTTTTTTATCTTTGTATCGATTTTAATTTTAATTGAAAAGGTTGCAAGTTACTTTTTCTTCCAAAATATCATAAATATCTTACTCATGTATGTAAACATAACAAACAATGTTTACGAGATTAAGGTTTAAGAATACCGCAAAAAAATAGTTTAAATTAAAAAAATAATTAAATAAAAAATTTTAAAAATTAAAAATTTAAAATATTCTGTTATTTGATTTAATCCTTAATTTATTAATTACTGCATAAAAAATTTTATTCTGCAGAGCTCGTTGCGTGATTATTATTTCTGAAAAAGTTTGAAATAATTTTTAGCAATATCAAGAGAAATCCCGCAGTATCTCATGCCAAGCATATTTTTGTAAAATACGCTTTGTTTACGAAAACATTTAAAAGCATACTGCAACATTGCGAGCATTGCGTACAATTATGTAATACTGTTCCGTAAATAAATGTGAAATAACAGTGCGGCTTTAGCAACGCACAGTAAGAGAATTCAGACTTCTAACAAAATTTTATTAAACGTAAAAGTCCAAATGATGATTTTAAAAAGATTTTCGAGAAGATTTTATTTCTGGAAGTTTTAAACTTTTTTTTATGTTTTTTGAATTTATTATTATATACACATGCTCTTTAAGACATACCTCTGCACTCTGGTGCTGTTTCTACTCAGTATAGCCTCGGTATCCGGATCGACCGCGTAAAACCACACGTCAGAGTCCTGTGGGAACGTCTCGATAGTACCATTCTTCGTGAGGATCTTTCTTACTGCGACTCTGTCGATGCCGATCAGCAGGCCACTCCTCTGCTCGATTACATTTGCTATTTTTCCGGCTTCCTTTTGCAACGCTTCCGGCGCCGCATCTTGCACCACCAAGATCATCAAGTTTTCTTCCCCGATAAGATTAACGATCACCGGGGCAACGATCGAGTTATAGTTGTCGGTCGAGTTAGGGTTATCGCGTACGCGAACGTCAAACTTGAAAGGAAGTTCGGATACATCCACGTGATCGAATGTCACCGTTGTCCTAATTATGCCGGTGGAGCTATCGACAGCAAAGTAATCAGAGCCACGTCCTTCCAGGATCTTGTACTCGAGCTTGCCGTACTTCCCGTTGTCTTTATCGTGAGCTTTCACCTGTACGACGGTAGATGCGAATTGTGCGGTATAGGGAATCGCCGCAAAGTAACGTCCTCTTGTAAGCTTCTGACTTGTCTCCGGGAAGATAAATTCGGGCTTGTTATCATTTACGTCCAATACCTGGATCTTCACCTGCGATCAAACACGTTTTTTTTATTAAGGACAAATAAGAATTAATAATTTTCTTTATAGTGAAACATAGCGAATTAAAGCTTCTTACAGAAATTAAATTGTTCATTTATTTTTCTTCTACATATAAAAATCATATGTTTAATGTATTAAAATAAATTTTGTTTTTAAATTATAATAAATAAGAAAAACTGCTAGGATTTATATTTTTTATATCTAAAGATTCAACTAAATATATATAACTAAAATATATAAATAGAGAAATCTTTATTAGGAGATAAAATATGTCTTATTAATAGTTAAATTATATTTACAAGACAAGTAAATTAATTTGTTTATATGTATCTAAAACATATATTTAAAATTTTTTATCTTTAATATATTTGTTCATGTTGATCCTATTTCAATATTTCAATTATAAAAATTTGTACGTCAGCATTAAGGCAAGTTCTGAGTCTATCATGTCTTACCATCGTCGTGTTTCTGCCTGAGTTTAAAAGACCCGAGAGCGATTCCAGCTTGATTTTAATCTGGTAAGATTCCGTTGTCTCGTAATCTAACGCTCCTTTCTTCAGTCTCAGTGCGCAATTTCGCTCTTCCGTGACATTCGCGTCGAATAGGCCTTCCTCATTGCCGCTGTAAATCTCGCACTTGAGCGGCGTGTCGTACGCGTGACTGTTGATGATGGTAATTATCTTTATTAGCGTGTTGTCGCCCGCGTCCTCAGGTACCTCGACGTTATACGAGTTCTCCGCGAAACCCAAACCGATCTCCGGTGGTACCGTCGCCACATGACGAACGTAGACCGGTACGGTCGTCACGATTGACAATTGTGGCTCTCCCATGTCGTACGCACGCACTTGGACCTAAGAAAAAAGAAAAAAATTACCTCGTGTGAGTTAGATGACGGGCGACGCGCAGCCTTTTGGATTGTATTCGGAGGATCAAATACCTGATACTCGGAATCGGTTTCCTTACGCAAGTCGTCTCGTATTCGGAGTACGCCGGTGTCAGGATCGATTACGAAGTATTTGCTGGCGATACCAAGGCCGGTGATCTCATATCGAACCTGCAGGTAGCGAACTCGATGCAAATCTCTTTCTCTCTCTCTCTCTCTCTCTCTCTCTCTCTCTCTCTTCGCAATTTAAGATTAAGGAAGTATACGAAGAGTATAATACACCTTACCTGATTCCCTGGCGGAGTGCCGTCATAATCTACAGCTGTGAGATTGATCACAGTCGTTCCTATAGGGACGTCGTCGTCCAACGTAATGGGACGCGGTACCATCGTAAATACCGGCGGATTGTCGTTCACGTCCTGTGTACACGATGCGTTTTAGAATGTTATTAACGCGCCGAGTAATAAGATACATTTAAATTTAAAGCAGTCGAAGCACGATAAATGATAGGATGACCGTTGATTATGATATGATTGCGCTCGAACGCGAACCGGTTCCATAAATTGATTCCAAGGATTAATTCTTGATACCGCGACAGGTTAATTAATTCCCGTTTTAACTAAAGATTTCTATGCATTAATAATCCAGAAAAACCCTATAGAGCTGTTGAGACATATTTTATCTGATTATATAAGATTTTCTAGATCACTGAACTAGAAGGAAAAAAGCCTGTTTTATTAAAAGGTTTTCATAATTACTTCCCACGCAAAATATGATAATTAAAAATCAACGGCAGTCTAGATCTGTATAATAATGTTACATAATAATGTGATATTATAAAGAGCATTTATTACTCGACGCGCCATAACAAATCGATGACGGATATCGATTATTATAAAAAAAGAGACACGAAAAAAAAAATACCTGAACGTTAATAACAACGCGGGTAGTGGAACCAGGTAGATCGCTGGTGTTCTCCTCGGTGCCTATGATAAGTACATGCTGGCTCTGGCTTTCGTAATTGAGACCGCGGATAGTTTTTATGACTCCGGTCTTCGGGTCTATGGCGAAGAGTTCGGTATCCCCTTGCTTGATCATGTATGTAATTTGCTTCTTTGTGTCCGGATCATCGGCCTAGAAATGATCGCGTTAGCTTGAAAACCCGAGTAAGACGACCGTCCCGACCAGGACGCATTATCCTTTCCACTTCGCCCCGACGGGGCTGGGAATCGTCAACGACGCGAGTAACGCGAATATCTCCGAGTTGGGACGAGTGTAGGTCTCGATTATCCGATGAACTTTCGAAACTCCTCGAACGAGGCTTGCCATTCGTTTTTCTCGGTAAAATTACGTCTCACCTTATTACGATCCACTTCAAAACTAATTTCACACGGGGAGGAGGAGGACGGGGGAGGGGGAAAGGGATATTACGTAAGGAAGCTGAGGACGTTTTATCTTAATGCAAACGTCTCGCATTGGAATCCGTATTAATTCACGATTAACCGTGCTGTTTGAGAATCGCGGATCTCGTTGAATTAAAGTCATAGAAAATCGCTACGAATTAGGCAGATTAATCGCTTTTAATCGCGTTTATATCGAGTCTTCCTTCGTTTTCCAATCGAGAATACATTTATACTATTATAAATAGTATCACTGCGGTCTTCTAACATGCGACTTACCGTGACTTGAATTACATTATAGTCAGGCACGTTTTCCTTGACACGTGCCTCGTAATTGCTTTGGTGAAAGACCGGAACCTCGTCCTCGACATCTATAACTTTCACTGTGACTGTCGCGGTTGCTAAACGATAATCGGGAGCTCCATCCCTCGCAGTTACCACAAATTTGTATTCCTACGCAATGTTAAATATCACGTTTTCTTATAAATTTCTAAATACACGATCTATATATAGAATTTAAATATAAAATTAGAAAGAAAATTTATTTTAATAAATGTAATCGAATTTTGAAATTTAAAAAAATAAAAGATTTAATATTTATTACGATTAGCATATTTCCAAGACAATTTCTAAGACAATTACAACGTGACTAATTAATTTAAAAATTATTGTCATATCGCATGAAATTATCATTAAATTTTTCTACATGTTGCATTTCCACGGGTGAAAATCGCGTGAACTTTAACTCAGACATGCCGTTTATTCGTTCTCTTTGTCTAAGCGCATAAATGGTATAATTACAATTTAAGTGTAACGTCGTGTAAATGTCGTTTATCCAAGTATAAACTAAGTTATTCTACTGCAAGGCATTCTCGAGTTGTAATCGCGCTTTGTATTTTTCGTGAGATGGGAGTACATTCCCGGAAAATCCGAGATTAAATTGCATAGATATTACAAATACTTATTTAATGCAGTCTTTAAAAAGGTCAAACAAAAAATATAAACTTAGTAAGTTTTGATATCTCTCTAATATATCATAATTCCTTAATTTAAAATAATTCCCAAGCTATTTTTTTAATGTAAAGAAAATGATGAGAAGTATAAAAGTCTTTATACGGATTTTCAGATAAACGTCGATAAAAGTGATGTAAATTCATATTATTCTCATAGTTATTTATATAAAAAAGAGAAAAAAAGAGCACCAAGTACACGCGCACCAAACGCTGTACAAAAGAAAGTTTTATACAAAAAATTTGATATAAAAAACTAACGTCCACTTATAGTCGTCAATAAAAGCACGTGGCACTCGTTATTGTTTTTTTGTACATATATCATACAATTGCACTATTCTATCGCTGATTCCGTTATAAATTCCAAACCGTACAAAGTGATTTCAAGATAAAACTGACATGTAAAAACTTGTCTTGATTAAAAGCTACAATAATACAAATATTACTCACGTCATTCTGCTCGTAGTCCAACACTATCTTCGTTAGAACTTCACCAGTTTCAGGATCCACGGTAAAGGGAATGTCATCGGGTGCGAAATAAGTAATTTCGGCGTTTATGCCTTCGTCGGCATCCTCAGCATGCACGCGGCCGATTACTTTGCGCTCTTCACCTTCCTTCACGGAAAATTTGTAAGGGAGACCCACAAATTCGGGGTTCTTGTCGTTGATATCGGTGACCATGATGTTAACCGTCGCGGTGCTATATAGACCACCAGTATCCTCGGCCTTTATCAACTACAAATTAACAATAAGTATCATAGTATATACTCTGCTTTCAATTTTTTTTTTAATTTAATGAAACACTAATACCTTTAACAAATAATAATATAAAAATAATCGTATAAAAATAAGATTTTATTCTTAGGATAAATTTTTTCATTTTAGAGAATTTTAAAAAACTGGATATATGTATAATATATAATAGAAGAATTTATAAACTATAAATATTTAAAATATGAATTTCTAACAATTTCATTTTAATTTTCTTGAAAAATATATTTGAAGTAAGTAATAAATAGATTGTACGCTCAAAGTAGAGAATACGTTGTTTCACTTTTTCGTAGCAACTTGCATTTACAAGAGGAGAAAGAGGCGCATCGATGTTTTTTCGATTAAATAAAAGCTGTCGATAGGAAGCAGCGTAAAGCGAGAAGTGCATTGGCTTGTAGTAAAAGGAAGTGTAGGAAGTTTGTGCTCCGGTGTTTGACGGTATCGACTTACCAACTGATATCGGGTCAAGTCCTCCCTATCCAACTTCCTTATAACGGTAATAACGCCTGATTTGTCGCCGATCGCGAACTGGCGCAAATCATTCCCTGATACTATCGAGTACGACACGGGATCGTTTTCTGGGTCGATGGCCTGTAACATTGATTAATAACGCTATATTATCGAGTATTACGGTTATAAATAGTTAAAATTCCATTATTTTAAGAAGAGAAATATGATCGATAAAAATATCGAGAGAAATATATCCTAAATAATAATAATAATAATAATAATAATAATAATAATAATAATAATTCATCAGATACAATTTTTCGTGCAGTTTGAAGAATAAATTTAAGAAATTAATATAAATAGAAAACTAAAGCGCAGATCTCTAGCTAGCTTCATCAATGCGATAGAAAGGACGAAAAAAAGAACGATAAAGCACGTATCGAGCGGATATCGTGCTCCTGTCAGAGCAGTTGAAGTTTAAAATAAAACACCGAGACAAACATCATATCGAGGATACTCACGGTGATAGTCGCGACTGTGGAATTGATGGAGGCCCCCTCGCTGACTTGCACCTCGTACACCGGTTGCTGGAACACGGGGCTTCTGGTGTTGGGCCCGGGAATGACGTTCACCTCGACGATTGTCTGCGAGAACCTGCCACCCTTGTCGTTGGCCTGTACGGTGATGCTATATTGCTCGCCAGCGTTCAGTTTCCTCACGGACTCGATAACTCCGGTCTTCGAATCTATTTTGAACTTGTGCAAGCCGTTGTTCGACACGTGATAGATACTGTACGTTATCTCGGCGTTCTCACCCTCGTCATTGTCCGTGGCCTCCACCTGTGCGAGGTACGAAATTATATATTTTCCTTCTGGAGTTTCCATACCTCACATCTTCGAGCGCGAAAAAGCGAGGCTTTGATTTGCAGCGATAATCAATAATAATTTACGAGGAGTAACAAAAGGAGTTTCCATAAATGGAAAATTTGGAATTATTTAATTGTTATTATTATCGAGCGTGCCAGGTTGTTGGAATTGTTGCAATTAAAGAATTCACCTTGGCTATTTGCCTCTTCGTCTCTCCCGCTTGTACGGTGATGGGTGCCATCATAGGAAGCACCGGCGAATTGTCGTTAACGTCATTCAACGTCACGACAAACGATAAGGGCGACGACGCGGCCACACCCGTCTTCTCCCGGGCGACAACTTGGAAACGAAAACGGCCGGGACTCGGAGGATCCCGATCCAGATTCTCCTCGTTCACGACAAGGACGCCGGACGGATCAATTGCGAAAAAGTTCGTGGTCAACTCGAAGGTGTAAGTCGGTTTCGGATCGTCTGGTCCCTGAGATGGGCAAAACGACACGCATATTTTTTCCAGTGGAAGAGAGAAACGGAAATAAGAAGCAACTGATTACAAATATACAAGTGATAGGAGTTTCACGGCTGATGATACCGGCCTTATTCGCTAACAATAGAGAAAATTAAACGGTTGATTCACACTTCGGCCATGCTTCGTTAGGTGATAGAATCTCACCAGATCAGCATCCGACACGGTGAGCACAATGGGATTCCCGCTTTCATCGATGACCTTTGTGCCAATCGGAGCATTCTCGTCGACGAAACCTTCGATGCTTGATGCCGTTATAACGGGTGGATTGCTGTCGACCGGCTTGACAGTGATTGTTAATTTGGCCGTGGCCGAGCGCTTCGCTTCTGACACTTCGACCGCCTTGAAAACATAGAGGAAAAAGCCAATTATTCACTGTCTAAATTTAGAAAAGAAAATCATTTAAATTACATGTCTAATAACAAATTTTATGATATTTTTAAAACATAATTTTTTTCAATGCAAAGACTAATTACTCTTGTCACTGTGAGGCATCTGTATATAACAAATAGGGACTATAATTTTTTAAATTTTCTATCATCTAATTTTATGGAATATTCATAACATAATCCTAAATGATTAAAAATTATAATTTAAATAATAAGTACTTAATTTTAATGAACTCTCAAGGACTTTAAATAAATTAATTAAATTTCAGGAAGGGCAACCGAGAATGCGCGGTAATGAGTGCGCATCTAAAATGTTTTTAAAACATTAATACGTACATAATATGATTTACTTATAATATAAAATAATAATTTAAATATTTTTAAAATATGGCGCAAATGTACATATATCAATATTTACCTTGATAATAATATCGAACTTCTTCGTTACCGTCGTGTCGACGGCCTTGATTTGCTTCACCGCCCCGGTGTTCGGATTGATCTCGAAAAAATCCCGGTAATTTGGCGGATTTCCGCTGAGGAAGGAATAGTGAATCGGCGCGTTTATGCTGTCCATGTCGACCGCCTGGATTTTCTCGGGCGAGATATTGAGTATGCCGGATAGCACTCCGCTCGATACCTGACGAGGAGAAAAAGAGAATCGCTCTTGCAGAACCGGCTGCACTGATTTATTGGCTACGTGAATTTGTGCAGTGAGATATCGGCGGCCGATTAGGCGCGCGTATTCGATTACACTTGGATTTTTCAATTGTACAAATTTACAAATGGAGTGGCAGGGAAACGCCCGTTAAAATAATTCTCCCGTCGCGCTCGAGACGAAAGTACGAGTTGGCTTATGGGGTTAAATCGACGCGATTTACGTACCGACGCGGAATATTCCGGATTAATGCAGGCACCATCCAAAAGCATACAGCCCTGATAAATAAAGGATGGATCCTGATCATCGTCGTCCCGTATGTTCACCGTCAGCGTGGTCGTGGACGTGAATCTTTCGGAGACGTTTCTTGCCCGATCCTGTAAGCAAACAAGTCGCAATGTAAAGTGACGTGTTAATGACGAGATAAATGCAAATTGATTTTCTAAACACATCGAAGATTTCAGCTACGAAGCGGAGAACATATTCATATCTGTCATGTATGTCACTATCTCATAAAACTTATTATTATGTAGCATTCAAAGTAGGTTTAATTATTTTAATGTATATTTTTCATTATATGTGTTTCATTATAAATTTATATTATAATTGCATTGCTATATTATTTATTTTATTTTATTATGATTGTTATGAAAAGATTTGTTTTATTTCTTTTATTCCTTGAATAATAATTAACAACGAAAAATAATGCTTCCTCATTGTTGTGTGTATTATTTATTTAAAAAAATAACATTTTCTTCAAATTATTACTTTATTTTTAATATATGTCGTATTCTCCTTTTCCTTCTCTTTTCAAATCTGTCGATACGAGGGAATATTAATAAAAATATCTTCACTCATTTTTCTTAAAGCTTTCAAGTAAAAACTTGAATGACGTATAAAACTCAATGTGTTGATAACACGCCATTAATCTTGCGATTCTGACGCGTCACGATTATATTGACATATTCAATAGTCGTCACGTGCACAAAAAGAACAAACATCCGTTTTTTATCTCTCTGTCTTCACACACACCATCCGGTTCTCAATCGCCCCGGGAAAATCTCCGTCTTTTTCTTTTTGCCTTTCGTTCTCTTTAGTGACCGTATTTATGCAATAACGGGTCTGGGCCACTTGCGAAGCGCTCTAAATAAAGATAACCCGTTACTGTAACTTTCATTACACGAGGAAGACTTCGAAGAGAGCTTCCGAAAGTACCGCATAAAATATATATGTCTTAGAATGCATATTGCAATATACATACTACAAATTACGACGCAGTTAGCTGTAAAAATGCACATATTGCCCTCCGCGGCATGCAGAACATCTCATAAATTTCATCTTTTAATAAAACCGTGCATTATTTACTGCTTCTCATTAAAGCACGTTGAGAGACATATTCTCTAAAAGAAAATCGTGATGTTTTCAAATTTCAACAAGACTAAATTTTAGTATATGAAAAGCAGCAAGGAAAACTGCCGAAAAATATGAAAAATTATATTAGCGCTATTTACGTGATGCTTCTTCAACATTTGTCGCAAGTCGCTGCTGAACGTAAAATTTTCACAAAGCGCTAAGCGCTTTACATACATTAACTTTACATATGAATCCCTCGTGTAGCCAGTATATTCGGAATATCGACTCGGGCACGATATTCCTGACGGAGGCTAAAAGGAGCTGCGCGCACGAATCAGAAGTCGGTCATTTGTTCCACATAATATTCAAATGAGCCGCACCTGCTGCAGCACCAAGAGCGGACTTGATCCGAATCGAGACGGAGAGAGATCGATCGCGTCCTCGACTCGGGGAGATTCACCGCGATTATGCGAGACCGTGGCCGATTTATAGCTGGCCGGAGAACTGACAGAGAGAGAGAGAGAAAGAGAGAGAGAGAGAGAGAGAGAGAGAGAGAGAGAGCCGTGCGGCGGCACGGGAAATAACTATTACCCTTGACCATGGTGCACGGCCGAGGCTATATCCCGTATGCCAATAGTAATAATGGGCGCACGGCGCATCCATTTGCCTTTTTCATTTCGTCTCGCTTACGAGAACGGCCGCCCGCCGGGAATCGTTTAATGACATCGCGTTGCCGATGCGGCACGGCGCGGCGCGGGGCGGCGCGGCGCGGCATCCAGAATTCAATCGCATTTTTCCACCGACGACGTCTGATTACCGTATCCACTCGCGCGGTACGGTCGATCGCGCAATTTCGAACATGCACGAAATTGCAGCGACGATAGCAGCGGCGGCGGCTGCGGCGACGACGACGACTTACGTCCGCGCGATGAATACGCGTCTCGGGATGCGCTCGTAAGATGTGTACTATCCCATGTGTCTCGAGGTCCATTACAGGCCAGGAATGAAGCCACGGGATCTATGCGATCTCGTATAACCTCGTATTAAATGCAGATATGGTCTCGAGTTAGATTAGACTGACAAAATCACGACGGCGATGATAATCGTGGGAACCTTATTCTCAAGTGAAATAATCCTATAATATAATAAAATACATATTTATTCAATATCAAATTTTCTTCTCAATATAAAAATATTAAATATGTACTTTAAAATTTCATCCCGGTATATTTCGACTTTATTCTGAATAATGCGATCCGAATATGCGTAGATCTTGTATCAAAGCGATACACGATCTCGACATTCCTTTTAACAATACGAGTGGTCAGACGATATCGTGCGAAAGTCAATCTGTGTCTGTAGGCGACCAAAAATAGATCATTCTGATCCGTAGTGTACAGAATAAAGAGGAAATGTAACAACGCTCTCTTATTTTTCTAACACTCAACCCCAAATAAAAAATTTTAAATAGAAAATCGATATAATTAGATATTTTTTAACTTTTAATAGCATTCATTTTCAATTTTGATAAATATTTTTTTATGTTAAATATTTAGAATAGACATAAGATGTTTATTCAGACAAATCTGTATAGCTGCATAAAGTCCATATTAGCGTTTCAAAAAGCATTACATAAGACAATTTTAAAACAAGAATGGACTCTGTGAATACCGGTCATAAAGTATTAAAAATTATTCTTTTGTTTGTAAGTTTCAGAAAAAGTTATTTAAAATTGTATATTATAATTATAATTTTTTTTTTAATTATTCACTATATTCGATACATATTCGATATAATATCTATTCATTTGAAATTAATATAAATAATTCTTGAGTCAGCATATACAATCGTAAACGCGATAACAACATCGTTTTATGAAATTATTAATTTTTCATAGATGTATCACATGGACGTACAACATTAAAATTCGATTACGTAACGTGACTTGATATTACCCGACATTATCCGGTATTTATCTTCTTTTTTGCAAAGTAGTTAAATCAGCATCATGAGTCTATATAAAAGCACAATGCAGCGCAGCAACGGTAATAGCAACAGTGTAATAACTTAATAGAATCGATTCCGAGAAGGAGTCGCTTAAAGTGACGGTTAACTGATCGCTTACAAGAAGCCATGACTAGAGGCGGCTCTAAAACTAACGAGGTTCTAAGATGGAAAGTACCTATTGTGCCCTAACGTGAGACTCTTACACGTGTAAAATCTTCGCAATGGAAAAAAATCGCTCGTTTCATTTAGCCTAAGGAGATCATTTATCGTTGAGATCTTTGAAGGTTGAAATGTACGCACAGAGAGTTTTCTCTGATAAATCTAAAGATTTGGCCAGATACTGAAAATAATTTTATTGAACCAAAATGATTATATAGGACGCCCAAACATAATAACAATTTTGCAAAAATTTTTTATCTTCTAAAATTCAATTTGAATGTCATATATAATAATTTTCAAGGCCCAACAAAATTATTTTCAGATCGGATTTGATCAAATTTTTAAATTTGCAACAAAGCTATTCTTTCCGTGCGCCCTGTAATTGCGACAAAGAAAGATCAGCATAAACCAAAATAAAATAAAATCCTGATAAAAGCACAAGCAACATAATACTGAAGACAGAAAGGCGATTTGGCTTACAGTCACGAAATTGATCTGTTTGTATTTTCGACACTCCAGACAGTCCACTCACCGTTGACAAATCGCCGTTGGCAGCGCTACCCAAACTGACGCGAATTAACGCGACGGCCAGCAACGCTTTTATCGGACTGAGAAGCTCCATTGTCGGTTTTTTAGGAGTCACGTTCTATCGATGGCGCGTCTTGAATTCGATTCCAAACACGTCCTTTTCATACTCTCGTTTAAAGACGCGCCGTTGAGAAATCAAGCAGCACGTCCGGCAGATGCATGAAGCCTTTTCGGCAAGGGTAGACGGTCGCGAAATGGATAATTCGCGTCTTAGGAATCCCAAGGATTACAACATAATGAAGTACGGTGACCATAAGGCGTGTCCCTCGCTATCGTCCCACATGCAACCAATAATCCCTGTGCCGAGCCGAGCCGAGCCGAGCCGGGCCTGAATCCTTAGCGCGCGAGCCGTTAACTGTGCTCGTTACGTTACAACATTCCTTATGGGGCCGTATAAATCATGCGTCTTTTAATCGGCCGGACGACATACCTCCCCGTGCTTGCTCGTGTGCGCCTTTAAATCGTTGGAGGTTTATATTAGACGGTCGCCAGGAATAGCCGAGAAACTAGCGATTAAACATTAAACTCGTTCTCGCGCGCTGCTTGCGGACCGCATCGCTTAAATTAAGCCATGAAAATTTCATCGGGGAATATAAATATTGCACAAACACGTTGCGATGCATTTAATAAAAAGCGTCAGGCGCTCTTTTCCATAAATTTCATGCCGCGCGGCGGCTTCTCGGCTTACGGCTTGTGCATTATTGATAAGCGCACCGTCGACGTTCTCCGTCGCTACGTTCCCCGTGTTATTTCAGAGGATCCTTCATTATTGAGAGCTCTATACTAAACTGTTCGAATATCGAGCAGCGTTGAGTCGCTTTAAGACTTTATTGGACGCGCGATGAAACACGCGGAAGGGGGGAGGGGGGGGGAGTAAATCCAATATTTTGCGCGAACTATCGGCGAGACGATCAGGCTATCCTGCTATATGCCTGTATATAACGCGGCTGGCGGAGTGCTTTACGTAACGCCAGATCATTTACACCGGTATCGGAAACCAACGGCGCGGAATATTGCGTCATTGCGGGATCTTCGAACGGATCCGTCATCGTCTATTCGTTCCGCGGCCCGCCTATATTCACGATCGGAATCGATCATGCGTGCGCGAATCGGCCCGCGAAATTGATGCCCGCGAGTTTTCCGGAGACGCCACCGGCCGCACGTGCACGTGACTGCTTTATTTAGCGATTACATCAGCGCGAGATTAGCGTGTAAAATTTTTCCTCGGCCTCGGTGTCCCGTCGTGACGTCCGACGTCCATTCGATATCGTCGCCGCCGAAGGCGGAAACGACCGATCTGCGATCAGCGTTCATTCGCGACACGCGTTCTCCAACGCGAGGGATTACGTATACAAGATGTTCCGGAAGTGGTCCACTTCCTCTCGCGCGAATCGTCACGATCCGGCATACGTAATAAACGATTCCTTTTTAACCGCGTTTCTATTTATCCCACGGTAATCTTCAATCCCCGGTGATCGGATTCTGCGTGTGCGATTACGTTATCTTCCAAGATTAACGGATCTGCCGCGACAAAGTATAAATTCCAAGAGTGGTGAAATTAAAATATCGATTTTTCTTTATCCGCGTCCTCCTCTCCGCCACCACTCTCCGCGCGTCCCGGGTCTCGAGGATTCGAGGACTTCTCTCCGCCCACGTCAATGCCAACGCACTCGGTGCACCGCGACGTGGAAGCGCCTCCTCGCGACCGTTTTAATACCGTTCGTTTGACAAACGTCCGCGGATCTTCCTTCCTAAGGCGCGTCGTTAATCTCCCATGGATCTGACAAGAACAAAAGAATTCACGCGCAAGCGAACCGTTATTATGCATATGCCGCCATGTATTATTCCGCAACGTTTTATTCTTTCGTTCATGAAGAGCGTTTCATGGAGCTCGAAGCGTCATTAAAGAAACTTCCCAATGGCGTAATAACCGTCCGCGGTGTTGCTCCTTCAGCTGCGTTAATTAAGCGTGCATTCCTTTTATTTCGCCTTTTATTTTGATCTCAATTACGATTACGTGGATCACGCTCCATGAACGAGAAAGAACTTCCTTCCCGCGTAGAGGACGTGACGTAGCACCCTTGACATTGGAAATTTCAACGTGCGTAATAAACGTGGCGTGATTTTTTCTTTTTTCTACGCGGAACGATATGTAACGTCACAATATATATATATATATATATATATATATATATATATATATATATTGTGATCCATCACGATATATCCGAGGGGATTCGATTCGCGCCTCGCAATCGGACGATTCTATCGAACGTCGGACTCTCGCGCTGACACGGCGAAAAAACGGATTGAAATCCGTGGCGCGACGCCGCATGCACGACGAAACGGATATGTACCATTGACGTTCCGCTATCTCCCATACATCACGCGCGATCGGCCGGCGCGATCATGCTATTTCCCGTATCGCGATCACCCGCGACGGAAGGATTCGCCGCGCGTGTTACACGCGGGATCGGCCACGTCGGCACTGCGACGCGCTCGGGGAAATCGAAAATTCCGTGCCTGCGTTACACGTCTCGCGAAGCCGAACGGTGACTAATGCCGGCAAGTCCGCGGCTCTCCTACCTCACGTACCTACACTCGCGTGCAGCACATGCACCGCTGCATATAAGTCCCGCGTCCGTATCCACTGCCCACCTTGCGTTTTCCCGGCCGCGAATATCTACCTGGCGGCGAGCAATTTTCTTTGTTCGCCGGGCCCACGGTCGTCGGCACCGACGACGTTTACGTAAAATTGTGTCACGCACGTAGATAAGATTAAAGACGATTAAGGACAATCGGTAAGAACATTAGCATGTTAAATGATACGAAGAAAAAAACGAGACCTGTCAAAGGCAGGCTTGTTATATTTCATTTATTTTTTGCTGATTTACTTCAAGAACTTGTTTTGTGTTTTCTCTTTTTTACAAAAGATGTTCAAGGATGGTACGTATTACACCTGTTTTTATTTACAATGAAAAAATTATAATACATTATTCTAGGTCGTATTTGAAAGCAATATAGAAAATTTTGCGGCGGTTTAGAACTTGGATAAAAAATTATTTAAATATAAAGTAAAAATGTGCTTTAATAAAAATCAAGAAATAATGACAAAAAAATCTAAATTTTTTACTTTAAATATTCAAAATTATTTATGTAAATGTTTTATTGCGATACAGAATTAATTGTTCTATAAATAAAAATTTTATTTAATTTGTACATCACTCCTTTCATCTGTACTTTTAATAAAAATTTAATTTTTTTACAAAACAAGAAGTTTTTCTACATCGTAATGAAACATAAATAACTTTACATAAATAATCTTGAATATTTAAAATATTTATTTATATTAAAAAATTGAAATTTTTATCTGTACTTTTTAATTACATTTTCATTAAAGCACGCTTTTTCTCATTTATTTAAATAATTTTTGACGTAGCTTAAACCGCCATAAAACTTTTTTTGTATTATTTTTAAATGCAACTTAAAATAATCCGTAAGCTTTTCATAATTTTTTCATTGTAAATATAAAAATTATGAAAATACATTTTTAATTTAATTAAAATATACGATTGATTAATATCAAATAATGTCTTTATCATAATCACCATAATATTTTATAATTTTATTACTTATAAAATTTTATTACTTATAAAATTATAAATAATTATTATTACTTTATTAATTGCGTTACGAACATTAATTATCGCCATATATTTCGTTTAAACATTTAAAATATTATCCAAGACACTTCTCAGCGTGACAAAATTCAAGAAATACTAATAAAAAATACTAATTAAGTTACAAATTAGTATAATAAAATTTTCCAAAAAAGATTTCAATCATGACGTATTTGAAGAGCTCTAATTATCGCGAGGCGCCAGCGCCAGCGTGATCCCAATTAAAACATACGATGAGTACCAACCATAACTCCCATGGCCGTTTGTTCGTTAATGTAAATAACGAAACGCGTGCTCCTGTCCGACGTAAATGAAGGCGCGCGGGAAAATGCCACGTCGCGAACTAGCGTTTTTTTTTTTATCTGACAGCGGACTTTTGCGTCGTACGTTAGAAATGACTTATTGACTGCTTCGCTTCGTAGAGCTACATGAATAAGTGCTCGTGTAGAGAACAATTTTTAATGCGAACGTGGTGCACGACCACCGAGCGTGGCAATAATCGCGGCGGGACAAGTACCGTCGTAAGAATAAGCGGACAGCGCTCATTGTACAGTTACTAAGTATTGTTCCGCTGTACGGATTATAGTGGATTTGACATTTTATATCACTTCCTGATTATATTATTATACCGCCAGAACACGTACGTACGCGCACGCACCGCACGTAGGTAGCACGTTACGTTACATTATGCGATACTCATTGCCCTCACACTATGACGATTCGTCACGGCGATCGAACAATCTCGCGCTGCAATTGCGTAGGTGTCCGTAGGTGAATACGTGATATTCGCTAATGAGCATCTTACTTTCACTCACGCGAGAGATCGTAACTGGATGAGATTGCGAGCGATCCATTAGCGATTGCGTTAATATGTCGTATTCGCGGCTGCTAAATTATAAATACCGATCTCTTACATCGTCTGCTCGAATATTTTTCCTCACTCTGGAATCATATTTTTTACTGAAATTCGCCATGTAACCAGTATTATTCTCTTTCGAGATTTTTTTTCTTCAAAATGTAATAACTTCATCCATTTATTTATTGTGTGTGAATTTTGTTGTATTTTATACGATGTATGTATAATGAATTTTTTGATATGAAAATAGAAAAAAATGACTGGATTTATACTGACCCGAAAGAAATAATTTCGCTGCAGGATTTAAAAATTTGGTCAGATACAGACCTGAAAAATAATTTCAATTAAAAATATGAATCTAAAATGAAGAAAAATATTTGAGCAGATGATGTAAGAGATCAGTATAATTGAGGCCAAATTGAACTCCAAATTAGGATGTTTAAATATAATGATAACACAAACCTTTTTATATTCCAACAAACTAATTTGAATCCTATATAATTATTTCAATGGTCCAACAAAATTTTTACAATAAAAAAATTAGAACAATTATATGAGAATCCACAGAATTCAAGAAATTTTTTCACATTATCATCACTAAAAATAGCTCGAATTAGGAAGCCGAAACATTTGAATGAACATGATGAATTTTTATATTAATATATTGCACTTTTTACCACATGGAATTCTCATTTGCCCCAATTTTTTAATTGTATTTATATCGAGAATCATTCTCAATACTAATTAAAATTATTTTTTAAATCAATATAGAACAAAATTATTTTTACATTAATATAAGCCAAATATGTGTTAATAAATAAATAGTCATAGCCAATTCCTCGGCAAGCAGGCTCTTGATTGCTAAATTTCTGTATATGAAATAAAATTAAAATAATTTTTATTATCAACCACTATTTTTGACAGACTTACAACGTAGCGGTTAAAATTATTTTTTTCACGATCGTTGGCTATGTTTGATGAATGAATACGCGCGTTTAAAAATAAGCCAGGTCATGGTTGCTGACGTCTACGTGGACGTTGCGACCTATGATTTTCAAAAAGTACCGGATTACGGTAGGTACACAGCCGATAAATGTCGCGATATCGATCGCGACACTTGCACTGATCCGGACACGAGCGAGCGAGAGAGAGAGAGAGAGAGAGAGAGAGAGAGAGAGAGAGAGAGAAAGAAGCGCAATTTGCGAGTTCTAATCCGCAGTAGTGTTGTTCAACGTATATCTACGCAAACCGAACAATATCGGGTTTGGCAGAGGCGATATGCAAATAGCTACGAGCAACGGCTCGGCAATCGGTGGCCTCTAATCTGGCGAATGTGCCGAACGGTTAATGCCTTACGGTACCGCGAGCGATACGTTACCGTACGCGTGTATCAAATGGAAAGATTGTTATTCCGTACCGGCGTTACCGTTACACGCGATCCTTTCGCTATTTCGCCCGGTGCATCCGGTGAATTTGCTCCGACTTGCGAGATTGTGCGAAAAGTTTGCGTCGGAAATATCGCAATTCCGCTCGCATCATGGTCGAGTTGTTATCTGCAAACTATCCTCAGCTGCCTCGAATCACGAATATGCTCGTTGAATATTCGTACGTGTAGAATATTCAAAAGATACCGTATTTATTATTATTATTTTTTTTTTTTATATTTGCGGAACTTTTTGCTCAATTTATAGCTGCGATGTTTCACTTATATACATTATTTATTTCGTTAAATAAAAAAAATAAGGTACTATTATTTATTTTTATCCCTCGATTCAAGAATATTCGCGTATATAATTTCTGCGTCGACATCTCCGTTGAGAAAGAATTAACTTTAAATCGCGCAGTGAGAAGACGTGAAACACGTCATAACGAAGTTTCATAATCTGCAATTATTCGCGCAGCTCTACGCGTTTGAAATACCTCCACGCGGCACGCTTCTAAATGCACGATTGATAGGAGTAATTAATTATTTGGACGCAGATTATCTAAGCCAGGCGCGTAACTGTAATTAACGACTTGTCCGTCGCGCGCGTATATTTGCGCACTTGTGCGAAACCGCAGAATCGATTAGTAACATTAAAATCATTAGACGATGAAAAAGAGCGAACACGCATCTACCTGACCAGCGTGGTGCCACCGGGTTGCCGTCGGGTTGTAATACCGTTTAGCGAGTCCACGTCCGCGAGTATACCCGGTATATACCTATATCAGTTTTCTAATCTGCGACAGAGCACGCAGAGGACGTGTTCGTTCGTACGTACGAGGATTTCGTGCACGCACGTAACGAAGCAAGTTGCAAGTTGCACACGCGCGCGCGTTCATCGCGCCGCGCATATAATTATGCGCGCGCGCGTACGTCGGAGTTCCTCTCGGAATTATTGCGGTACAATGTTCTTCGGTGAATTATCGCTGAGATATCTCCCCGTGGATAGTACAAATGAACGAATTGAGGAATATCGCTTTAATGAATGTCGCTTTCCAGTGCATTCCGTCGCATTCGTCGATCTTGTTTCTGGCGAACGAGCGGCCGCGAGAGCCTGGAATTGTGTCGCGCATATACACGATACCAATAATCGGTCAAGTAAAGTTCTTATTATGTAACTTTCATACATTTCTCGCGACAAATTTTATTTCTCACAGGTTTCCAATTATTCTTAGAGTATTGTTGTTGACATTGCGTTCGATCGTGCGTTCTCGGATCCACAAATAAACGACCCGTAATTATGAACGAAATTAGGAGATAAAAATCTAGAAATGATTTTTATTGAATTTATAAATTTTAAATTCATGAAATAGACGTTCAAAATTTTGCCCGATCATATCTGCCGCGATTCTCTCTATTGTATATACTAAAAATGATTCCAATTTATATATGTATTTCATACATTTCTTTATTAAAAAATCGTTTCAGTTGAATTCAGATAAATTTTACATTAACAACAAACCAATTCAAAATCTGTATAGAAATATATTGCTTTAGCAGAAGAATTGTTTAAAAAATATAAAACATACATACTCAAATATTTTACAAAATCGGAAAAGAACTATGGAGATTGGTAAAACGTATCTCTTGGACATTGTCCGACATCCTCCTGGGAAATATCCCGTATCTCAAGACAAGCTCGCATCGCAAAAAATAAAAAAGGTGGAGTCTTGAAATGTCGCGAAAGGCGCGGCCCGATCACGTTTTGGATTGAGTGGGCCCTCGAGAGGCCCTCAAGGGGCTCGGGGCCTAATAGCAGTCGAGAGGACAAGAAGAAGCGCGATATGCTAATGCAAATATGGTTTTCCGAGCGTCGCGCGAATAGTCTGTGACTCATCGGTCAGTCCCTCGCGCTGTCCTCATCCCTCGACCCACACGACCTGACCATTGACCATCCCACATCCTCCCATCGATTTGCCTCGTACCATCCATGGCGTATTAAATTAAGGAAACACGCACATTTATAACCGATTAACTTATACCGGTGCGCCGTGTTGGCTACGGTTACAACCATAGTTGCAGGAACAAGGCGATTGATGCATACTCGCATACTCCCGAGATTTAACGACGGCGCTAAAAATGCTCCAGATCGGCATTGGCGGAGTGCTTATTATACGCGCGTGTTGGGCACCGCTTGTAACGACAAAATAAAAGCAATGTAACGTCGAGAATTGCTCGCAACAGGTGTATGAACGTTACGTAACGTAAATACCACGTGGATGACACATACGGGATATATACATCAAAGTTCTTGGACAATATTATAAGAGCTCTGTCTTGCGTCCTACGAACGCGTTGGTCAATTTGCAAATAGATTTCTCTTTAAGGATGTATTGCATCTATTTTTATAATTTTCATATTTACAATTTTTATATTTACAAAAAGTTATGAAAAAAGACAGGTAATTTTAAATGGCATTTAAAAGTAATATAAAAAGGTTTAGCAGCAATTTGGAAGATAAAAAGTTATTTAAATAAATAAGTAGAAGTGTTTTCTAATGGAAATGTAATTAAAAAATAATGACAAAAATCTCAACTTTTGTGACTATTTTAAATATTCAAGATAATTTACGTAATGTTTCAATGCGATGCAAAAATTAGTTGTCCTGTAAATAAAAATTTAATTCAAATTATTAGGATCTTATAGAGAACATATTTATAAAATTTTTTGATTGTAAAATTAGTAAAATTTTAGTAACGACAAAAATGCAATTTTATTAAAAATTGTAAAAAAATTATAAGATTTATTTTTATCAAATTTCTCTTTATCATTCCTTACGAAAAATTGTTATTCCATTCATCAATGTTTCTCAAACTGAATCTGACTAACTCTCAAAAAAAATCTAACTCTCAAAAGACGACATAATAATTTGCTAAGTGTGCACGTTGTTAAACGATTACCGTTAGTTCCTCGTTATTCGTGTAAGAATTTTCTATATAGAATTTTCTTTATTGTACGGGTTTCCAGCTCGATGTCGCGTAGCGTAATCGCAAAATATCGCTGACCGCTCATTATGCTCGATTATCATACTGGACAGGCATCGTAACGGTATACGTACGATAACACGACCAGTAGTAGATTACAAGGTACGCAAATATCGACTGACCAAGCAATGTAAAAATTAAGTTGCCAGACTGGAAAACTTTCTAAATGAAATAAAATTTATACTTTTCTCATAGAAACGAGATACATTTATTTTAAAAAGACAAATCTCAAATACTTATCTGCAATTATAATACTGTTTCTACATGCAAACATTCCTACCACGGCAAACATTCCTACACCACGGCAATTATCCAATTTTTTTACTGCTTTATTTCATGTAAAGTAACGTTATTTAGGAAGCTGCCGATCATGTTTCTCTCTGGAGGCCTTAGAACCGTTGCATTAATTAAGCTTGAATAGATCTATATCTTTATCTGCATCAAGCATCTACATCAACGTCAATCTCCCGGTCTAACTCGCTCGCAATTCCGACAGCTGCAATCAATTAGCGTGATTAGCACAAGGTCAAAACTCACCGATGCCAAGATAGTGACGAGATAACGTTGAGTCCTTTCGTAGTCGAGCGTTCGATTAACTGTGACCTGTCCCTGATGCGGCAGGTTGATGCTAAAGTAACCGTACCCGTCGACGGTGGTGATTCTGTTGCGTCCGACACCCTCGTTGCTGCCAATTCTGCTGCCATCCCCGGGTGCGATCGAATATTCGACGATGCCGTTGACGCCGGCATCCGCGTCGATCGCATCGACATTCTTGAAGATCGTCGAGCCGACCGGAGTGAGCTGCAAACGAAACGAACGAACATAACGAAATTATTTTTGATAACATTATGCAGTATTTTTATAATGATATAATAATATTAGTATATTTATGGCAAAAAATTATTTTGAATCAGACCCATGATTCTTATAGACTTTCAGATGAAAATAAGGCCGCAAATTAAATTTTTTTAGCAGATTTTTTCACATCAGATTTTCAAAATAATTAAGATTTAATGTGCAGCAAATTTTTATTTTTTGTTATATTTGAACATTTTTTATAAAGAAGATTACTAATATCTGAAAATTCTGATTAGAAGTTATGAATGTATTGTTTATTTCTTATAAAATGTATTTTTTCTTTTTGTATTCTCAGTATCGTTTGAACCTTAGCTTTTAGCCATGTTATGAATTTTAATACAGAGTTTTACTAAGATAATAAAAGTCTGTGCTACATTTTAACAAAATTTTGTATGAAAATTTTTCATAACATATCTAAAAGATAAGATCAAAATAAAAAAAAAATGCACTTTATAAAGTATAGAAAAATAACTTCATAACTTCTAGTCTAGAATTTCAAGAGATCAGAACTTTCTTTATAAAAAATCTTATAAAAAATATCACAAAGAAGCCATTTTTTTACATATTAAATCTCAATTAAAAATCTAATTTTAAAAACCTGACATAAAAAAATTTGACTTGCAGCATCCAAAAAAAAAGTTTATAAAAAACCGCTTTGTCCGGTTCAAAACAATGAAAAACAGAATATTTTTTATAATGTAATTTGTCCATGTTCTTTACAAGGAGGAAAGATGGAAAGAATCAAAGATGGAAATCGCGAGCTTTCCTTCCGAGCTTCCAGCTGCGATGAGAAATCGCGAGGCGATATATATTCCGCCGCGGCTCTCTCGCGGAATCGAGCGGGGTTAAATTTATGCGGCGTGCTTTACGCCGCTTCAGGGGGATGCTGGTTAATTGAAGGCCGACGGGGTCAAACGTGAGCCCCGGTCGTCCGGGATTAATAATTCGACCGCGAACCGAGAATCCGAACAGGCCGGGCAGGTTGTCCGCGCGGAACACTGCTACGTGCGAGGATCTACGAACTGCGGGGCGAGACCTCATTGGGGATTACGCGAAAATAATCCAACGGCTTTTTGCGCCGGCGAAAGCCACGCGCGTTTCCGATTAATCCGAGGAGATAAGTCGACGACTACCGTGCGGCGCGGTCGGAACGTATATTCTTGTTCACGGCGCGTGATCGGCTCCTCCTGCAGGTTGCCTCCGCGCCGACATCTCGCCGCATCTTCGCTTATCTAACGGGATCAGAAACCTCCTTCGAAATACTGCGCTCGAAGTAGAACGGCTGTATAAAGTGCGTACAAAATGTACCCTCGCCCATTAAAAATAAGACCGGTTTTCTCTCATACACATTTCGAAGAGACGGACCGACATTTTTGCATTAACTTTTGCAGTACAACATGAATGACGATGGCGGACGGTATATATATATATATATATATATATATATATATTCACGTACTTGGAAAGTTAATTAGCATGTCCTGAGAATGAAAAAATAAGTCAACGTTAATGGCATTCCCACGGAAACAGTTCAAGCAGAATAATCTTGATCATTAGCCACGGCTATGACGGCGAGGAAGTCTCGTCGCCTTTCCTCATTTACTTACGGAATAACGTAGCTAATTTCCACGAGGTTTTTGATAACGCTAAAGAAAGCGAAGGTGGACCGTTTCCGGCGCTTGTAGTCATTTTGTTACCTTGAGAGAGCGATTATCACCGCTTGTTCTCGCTTGTTCACGCGGTTGCTACGACGGTACCGGTTGCTCGCAGTGGATTAATTAGCTCAAGCTCGAGCCTACGATCTCGATCTAGATCTCCCGAGAAACTCCCGCGATTTCGCAATTATGCATGGCAGATGGAGCAAAGGTTACACTCTCGCTGAGTACATTTTGCCAGTTTCCACGATCTGAACTAACGTAAGAGCTCCATTAATTAGGCGATAATTCGAAGCCACACGGAAGAAATTATTTCTTTAAAGTATCTAAAAATTTGGCCAAATATAAATCTGAAAATAAATTTGTTGGGCCATCAAAATTATTATGGGAGACGCTTAAACATGATGATAACGTTGCAAAAATTTTTGATACTTCAGTAATCAATTGAAACGTCCTAAATAATTATTTTGATGGCTAAACAAAATTATTTTCAGATTTGTATCCAGCCAAATTTTTAAATACTTCAACAAAACTATTATTTCCATGTAATATTATCTTTGCAAAGTTATTCTTTCCTTCAACTAAATTTTTCAAAATAGACCTCGAATAATAATAATTATTTAATTTCTGCATATAATTATTAATTATTTAATTATGTTTAAATTTCATATAATCAAATGTGAAAATCGGAAAAAGTGAAAAAGCTGCGCGAAGATTAAATTTTTCGAAAACTTCGCGGGAGACAATCCTTTTGCATTCAATTATCCTTTTAAATCTATTCAATACGCCAGGAGAGATGGCCAGCACCAATACTCGTGTCATTCCCAGCATAACGGATCGCAAATGCAAAAGGAGGAAAAGAAGGAAAAGACGGTCGCGATGTTCGTGGCCCTGATCGACCGTCAACGACCGTCGATGTTCCAGCATAGTACATTCAGAATAGTTCCCGTCCACTTAGCGACGTGACGAATCTACTTTCTTCGAAGACGCGCGCTGACTCGACGATAGAGCGGGATAATAGGACTTCCACACTCGCGCCGATGACTCGCATTCGACACACTTTTAATTTCCGTAAAAAGTTCCGTCACGCGTGAAAAACGTACGCCTCGACGAAAGTCGCGACACAACTCGCGAGGCGAAGAGCCGACGACGGCATCCGACGATGCGATGGAAAATGAACGTCGCGTGAGGCAATTTTATTTAACTCGTAAACTCACATCTCGTAAACTACGCTAGTTTTCAGCGTGTAATCCTAAAATTTCTAATGGCAAAACACTCGCCACGATTTTCCTACGCGGTTCTCGTCAATTAACGCACTCATCTCGCCGGAATATAATTATCGAACTTTCGCGCGGCGTTAACTGCAGTCCTTTTATCCCGCCATCATATTTAGACGCATAATTATGCTACGCGTAGCCCATTATAAGTTTAAATTTCCAGCTGCGCGTGGCGCGACTCATTATAGGTTTAAATTTACTCCAGCGCGAACGGCGCGCACCGTGAATTAGCGTGTTTTCACGCTTCGCGTCCTGTCATTCTCTCTCGACACAGAACGCATTTTCCACCCACTCCCCCCTCTCCCCTCAGGGATTTCCTTTTACTATGAATGCGAAGGCGTCGACAGAAGAAACTGTCGATCGAAAGCCGTTTACCAGAGAGATGATCGAGCGATATTAATATATTAATATATCTTATCGCGTCGCGCAGAGGTAATTACGGATATTCGATTACGAGATGGAAACAAAAACCAGCTTCCTTTACGGGTAGGAAGCTCCATTAGGCTCTTACCTCTGGCACAGTGGTCTCATACGGCGTGTTAATGAATTTCGGCGCGTTATCGTTGATGTCAGACACTCTCACAATTACCGGGATAGTCCGTTTCTTATTAGTCGACTTTACCGTGCAGCTCAACTGAAAAAAAAGAACAAATATTTATATGAGAAAGTGAAACATAAAAATTTAATTATGTTTTCATCGCTTAACTGTCATTAAGAAAAGGTCATTAATAAAAATATATTAATTTGATTAAAAGAATACATTAATTAACAAAAATTGCTGTGCGCTACGATCGACTAAGAGAATTATTGTATTATTATATTAAATTTCTACAAATCGCTTTTAAAGATAATCTTTAATGTCAAATATCAATATTTAACTTAAAGGTGTAAAAAATTATTCCTGAAGCAACCGGTATCCTTTAAGCGAGTAAAGCAATAATTAATTGATCTCATATTAATTCATTTCGATCGATGTAATTACGATTCGTATATAGATTTCCATGAATTAATCGAAGCGCTCGCTGCATTCCTGTTTGAATTGAATTTATCTCCAGTTCTATCTGTGTTTGTTTCGTTAAATCTTATCCACTCGTTTGATCGGTATGGGCTCTTGAAATGTTCGATGTAGTACTCTAGACCTTTCACATTCCTCACATGATGAGTGTCATAAGACACAATGTGCATTTCGCGAATGCTGAACGAGTTGGAGGGAACGGCGTCTTCGTATTGTGAGCATAATGATCAATAAATAAATTAATTTTGTATAATTTTATATAAGAGCTATATAAATTAATAAATGATGTCTATAATTTAATGCAAGTGTTTATTTTAAAAAATAATCAATTGCCTCTTCTTTTTCTAAAAAAACAAAAATGTTTTTTTTATATATGCGATGTACTATTAATTATAAAAGAAAGCGTTTTGTAAAAATTATCTTAATTCTTTTAGAAATAAAGTTATTATTTTTTAAATTAAATCTTCTGAATAAAACCTACATTAAGTACCGTATGATGAACAACTGATGCAGAAAGCTGTTGTGGATTTTGCAACTTCCTTCAAGTATTCTCGACGAGCCGCTAACTTCCGCTTTTACGGTGAGTTTGCAGCTCGTTGACGATGAAGAAAATAATAAAACATTTTACAGACAGACAAGAGATTCTCTTCCGAGAAGCAGAAAAAGCTTCTTGCGAAGAAAAAGCAATGACATAGTTTTAAAAGCGTTAGATACTCGAGGTAAATTAGACGTTTAAACATTTAACGGTCAGTGCAAAAAAAGATTCACTTGAAAGGAACCGAACAGTAACATTTTTTTTTATTGCAACCGTGAAATTTATAATTCAAGAAATATTAACACTTTGCTAGTGAAAACTATTATCACTTGTCTTCCAGTTTTGTAGTTGACTTTAAAAAAATAACAATAATAATGATAGATCTTATTCGGTTAGATGTTTCTATTTTTATTTTATTTTTATTTTCATTATTCTTTTATTATTAATATATATTATTACTTATATACTTTATTATATGTTATATATTATATTATTATTATTATATGTTTATTTGAGAGTTTCAATAATGATATTCCATTTATCCGACATTTCCATACATTTTTTTGCGATATCTAAATAATGATATCGAGGACGAAAATTCTGATCAAACGAGGATGAAAATTCTGATCAAACAAAAACGAATGGAGAAATGAAGGTTTTGATGAATTGTCGCGGATAATCAGAAAGCAAATGAGACGCGGAGGACTGAAATTTTTACGCATAACGAGTTTCTCTCCGCACATCTTTATTTATTATTCAGATTCCCCTTGGCAATAATTTTCAATCTAGCAATTTGTCTTGCGATGGTTCCCAAATGACTTTATCGATAGAAAGTAGTTAAATGATATTTCATAGTTCACGTTGCGTCGCTCGTTAAACTTTCTCAGATGGATATGTAGAAAAGAAGAATGTGTACAGATTAATAATCACCGTTTGAAAATGTTTGATATTCGCACATATGTCCAATTCTTTAGATGCAAATTTGAAGACAATTTCACTCGCAAAAAAACATACATGCAAATAAAATCATGAAAAACATCATTTTACATATGCATAAATAAGTTACCTCAAACATAAGTGTGAGGAATAATGAAACGTTTTATGACGATGGAAAACTGCAATTTCTAAACTACCAATAAAATAAGGTTATCCAAGAAAGTAGGAATTAAGGTTTGTAAATAAAATATATTAATATGTTCTCACAAAAAGTACAAAAAAGTTATTAAACTAGTGTTGTGAAATATGATGATGACATGAATAAACTTTAAAGAAATTATTTTATTTATTAAATCTAAATGCTACGAATGATTTCAATCTTCAAAGATAGGAATCTAAGAAAATACGCATGTAACTTACCGTTAGAATAATAATTTTTTAATTTATATCTGTTCTACTTTTGAACTTCATTAAATCGCAACAGCAATCCGTTACGGCAAATCTTTTTCTTTTTTGCAAATAAAATAAATTAGACAGGTCCTATAATTATGAGATTATGAGAGATTTCTTACCTGGAAAACCACATGCGAGAGATTTTCATCATCTCTATCCAATGGCTCGAGAAGCTGTAGCTTCTTGCCACTTAGTTTAAAAAGGGGGATTTTCCTTCCAGGGAAGATAAGTTCCAGCATAGTCTCATTATAAGGGTCACCGGACACCGGAAGCTCTTCCGGCACGGTTTTCTGATCGATCGCTGAAAAAGGATAGCCAACGAAAGCGATTACCGTCGTGCACATCGATTTATCTTATATCTGGGACAGCATAAATGGAATTTTCAATAAACTGGAAATATACGAAACACCAGCTCAGCAATATATTCTCGATCATTTGTTTGAGATGTCAAGCAAACAATGAAACGTTTTATGACAATGGGGAGAATCACGATATTTCTAAACTATTAATAAAATAAAATTACCAAGGAAAGCAGAAATTAAGATTTGTAATTAATATATTAATATATTCTGTTACAAAAAGTACAAAAAGAATTATCGATAAACTGAGCGTTATGAAATATTATGGACGATATGAATAGATTTCAAAGAAATTGTTTTATTTCCTTTAATAATACGACTTGATTTTTCAAGCGAAGAATACTTCGTCTCCATTTTATAATGGACGATATCTCGGCAAACTAATGTCGATCTCAGGCAATATCTCATTAATGAAAGCCAATACAGTTTAATCATAACTATTGACTGTTCTATTTCTCGAATATTCCTTTTCTCTAATTTTCGTCATCATTCTCTGTTATAATTACTTTTCTTTGACGAAAATTAATTAAGTTTTCTATTACTATACTGTCAGATGGCGTCCTTTGAAATCAATTCAACACGCCGCTTTTTACAACTTTGAATCTCGGAGTTCCCCGATTAAATTAAATTTGTCTCTACAAATTTTAATATGTTTTCATATTTTACATTTATTTACACAAAAACGTCAGAAGCAACAGAAATATTAATTGCGTTATTTTTTAGAAAAAATTTGAATTAATATATATGCAATAAATCTATAGATAAAACTTGAATTTAATCCAATTTTATTCTTTATATTTATTTGTCATTTATGTTGTTAAATCAAATAACACAATAATAGTAAAGAAATGTAAAAAATAGTGAGACCAAAAAATTTATAACGCAATTGTTTTTATGCTTTTATCTTTTAGTTCTGATAAAATTAAATTTGTATATTGCTTAAAAATCAATTCTTTTAAAAAAGAATGTATGAATTCAGTTATAATAGAAACAATTAGTGTATAGTACATTAAAATAATTGAACGTGTCGCATTTACCATTTCCTCTGCTCTCTTCGATATCAAGAATAATATTCGACTGTCCCGATTCCACTTCGCATAAACCTGAAATACAAAATATATAAAAATTATATTAAATTTATATCAAGAGACGTAGCAAGAAAAGGAAACCGCCAAAAATCCGGAAAGTGAAGAGGATCTTTATAAATTCCCAAACTGATATGATCAAATTTTACAAGAAAATATTTTACTAAAAAATAGCTTTCAACGACTAAAATTAGACCACTCGGAGATAAAGTCACCTTTGTTTTTGCTTGTTGTTATTTTATGATATTCTACCGAGAGCAATTTCATTAATTCTCGAAACTCATCAATACGATGGCTCTTTCGGACAGGTGCGAGAAATCTGCATGACCGGAAACGGTGACGTATAAAACATTTACATTAAAAAGGAAGATTCTAGACGTATGCCAGCTCTTACGAAAGA
The DNA here is from genome assembly GCF_055798465.1 of Pogonomyrmex barbatus. Taxonomy (NCBI): domain Eukaryota; kingdom Metazoa; phylum Arthropoda; class Insecta; order Hymenoptera; family Formicidae; genus Pogonomyrmex; species Pogonomyrmex barbatus. The sequence continues at coordinate 4,933,751 of NW_028297193.1, forward strand.
GATCAGTCAATGACTAATTTTTGTGGCGGTTTTGCAAATGGGATAAATTAATTGGATTACACGTTAACGAATACGAAGAATATACACGCCATGTGTGTGTGAATGCGTTATGTACAAGACGATTTGCAGCGTAACGTAATAATTCCCTATTCACTCTTTCTCAACTTAATATCTTCGTTATGGTAGTTAAATTAAACGAAAGAGTTACCATATTACGGTATTACAACAATTTCTTTGTAATACCGTAATACGGCACCGTAATGGATTAAATTATAATTAGCTGAAAGTAAATTATTATTTTTTTATTGTGTTATAATTCTTCCGCAATTCTTTTGTTTCAGAAATCATAAAACAGGATAATCTATTGTGGTCTCGATTTTGTGTTAATTTGATATTGAATAATTGATTTTGGATTGTAGTTGCTCGCGTTATTTAGCTCTTAATAAGCTTGTATAGTTAATATATATATAGAGTTAATAAATTAATTAATTCATTTACTGTATAAATAACCAGTATTTACCATGTATCAATTTCAATTATGTATCTGATATAATAATTATAAATAATTTTGTCATTATATGTATTTCGATCGATATATCATTGAATACATAAACAGTTCGATCATATACATATGTAATATTAATAAAAGTAATAAGTCAAATCAGAAGTAAAAAGTCAAAAAGAAGCGATCACCGATTAGGATGGATTTACTTTTACCTAATACAGATGACTTTATTTTTACCGAATAAAACTCCAACTTAAACACGTTACTATATTTTTGACAGCGATGGAATTTACTTTCATTTACTTAATTTCTTTCTTTTTTTATAAAAAATAATAATCAATTAACAATAATTTACAGAGAGTAGATGAGAATACTTGGTCGACAAAAATTTAAAATTCCAACGGATGATACAGATCGCACGATCCCTTCGCTGTCTCATGTATCCTCACGTATTCACCGTTCGTCACATTGCGAAATCGCGCAATTTCCACACGGACATTCGTCATCGTCCGACCGGTCACGCGCAACATTCCCCGCCGAGCCTTCATAAAGTTCTCCACGTAAATCTTTCGTGACAGCGGGCCACTACCGGCGAAACCCGATCATTTTCCCCGCATAGAAAGTGATCGCGGCATTAGAAAGTGGATATTGCGAGAACAAGCGACACATCCACATCGTGTCTATCGCGACCTGTATTTCCCATCTGCGCATAAACAATGTATTCGAGCTAGTCTACAAAGGTGTTAAGTGACCCATTGACCTATGCTCCTATCGTCGAAAGAACACTCGTGCCGCGGTTCGTGATCTCACATAATTCATCAGCGGCGCTTTCCTCTCTATCGACTCTCCAGGTGGATTTTAATTATATTTGCCGTTTCGGTCAAAACTCTTACGGATAATCGTTTAAATCACGAGCGCATAACGTAATACGCGTTGGCATGAAAGTACCTTGGAATCTGGCAGCATGCCATTAAAACGACACTTTGCTATAAAGCAGCCCGTATGTACGTGATCAAGCTCGATATCGTGGGAATCGATACTGAAAGTTACAGGCGGTGCCCCGATGTCGGGAATTTTTTCTTTCTTTTCAACGCCAAATTCATTATAAAGAGAATTGTATTCAATTGGAGTGTGCGCGCTCATATCAGAAAAAAATTTCGCACCGTCTGGCCTTCCGTCAAAGTCACACGTGTCGTCCCGTCTTACGTAAAAGGGAACCATCTGTAATGAACAAACTAAAATTGAAAATTTTATTACGCGATTATCCGTGAGAATAATTTTGTAAAATTTGCATTGATATAAAAATATAAAAAAATATTAAAATACAACGTGTAAAATAAATTAATATTTAAAGTATGGCTACATGGCCATTTTACGCAGAAAAATATAACGAATACGGTTTAAAAAAAGCGGATTGTCCAAATAAATAAATTTCGCGCAAGATAATATCCAGGAAGCAATCTTTCGCCAATTAGCAGGTATGCTTTGTGTTACCAGACGAATATCACGCGTAAAATAACATCTTCGGTTCGCGATGAATCATGATTCTCCGTCTCGCGTTAGGCCATCGCTTTAAAACGCCAGGAGAACCGCGCCTGTATCTCTCGTCCACAGGCAACGCGAATTATGGCGTTGGAATGTACGTTTCATCCCGGGTAAAGTCTACACACCATTCTCTCTCGCGAATACCTTCTCTCTATCCGCGTGTATGTAGCCGTTCGTTGCGTTCGTCGTCGTGGTATACATCGAGTTTATCGATTCCTCATAAATCTCCGTGAAAGCTCGCATTTAATATTCCTCCTTCGTTTAACGATGATAAAACAAACGAGAAATAAAGAGCGCTTTGCGCGCAAAAAAAAAAAAAGAAGAATTGCGACGAGTATTTGCGAGACGCGCGGATGATTAAAGCTTAATTACGTAATGGCGGTAAGTCAGACGCGGGGTACCGAGAGGTATGAATAATGCGCTCGCGATTCGACGTGTCGATGTAACGCGCGATGTAAAATGAGCTCGACGTGGTGGTGGCGACGTCGGTGAGAGCCGTTGGGGTAGAGACTCACACCTCCGCACGTGCCGTCAGTACGCGGGCGCGTTTTATGCCCGACGACAACGATAAAACAGAGCTTGCACCATCAAGCGTGACATAAGTAATTGGCAATCAGCTGAAATAGATTTACGCGTGTGGGAAGCCACATGGTCCGGCCGATGATTGACTTTTACGCGTGAGTCGTTACTTCGTTTCATTCCACTCGCTCCCCCACCGACCGAGGGAATGATTCTTCGACGTCGACGTCTTTGCAAAAAAGTTGTCAGAGACAATTTTTTATTTACGTTATTGGAGGATCTTTTCGAAATACGAAGAATGAGAAATATTAATTGCGGCGATTACTTACCGACTTTAGAATGGACGTCCCGCAGGTGTAAAATCACGCACAGTAGACACCAGAACCACCGAGTCATTGTCCTTGCCTACGAAAAGAAAATATTGTTAATAATAATTAACCGCAATATTATTAATATTTTAACGTGCATATAGAATGTGCAGATAATTGGGTAGATTATAAAATGCAAAGAGGCGTAATCAGTCGCGTTTGAGATCCGGTAGAGAAATCATCATATTCATAAGCCACATTTCCAAAGTGCCATAGTTTATTTTTAACTTTTTAAGAAGTTCCTTTGCTAAAACGCGATGCGAAAGACATATCTACTTTTCGCCACTCACAATATCTATATCACTTCATCGTGGATTATGCAATTTGTTTTAATGCAGAAACAACGATACTGGATACTTTTTTAAACAAATATCTAATTTGCTAAATTTTGAATATATTTTTGAAATGCTTCAATTAAAATCAGCTGTTCTCCATTGTTAGCTATTTTTAAATCTTGAAAGGAACTTGGGAAAGATCGTAAAAAAATCTTAATTCTGTCTTAACAACGTTGATGTACTTGCAGAATTAACATGTTTCATATACATATATCTATTACATCTTTCTGACGTATATATTTTGCATCTTCGATTGCATCTATCAGATTTTCAGAGAAAGGTATGCAATATGCTGAACTTCCGGGGGCGGTTTCGGGCCGATTATCGATGAGGAAGGAGTACAGTTGGAAATTTAGCGGAAGCCTGGTGCACGGGGCCAGAAAATGGCCAGAAGCTTAATCCTCTTCGCATCCTCTCATGTGCGGAGATGCCGAGAGGATTTCGCGAGGACCGGCCAGGTTCGATAGCGCGCGGGCGGCTTTGCGAGGTTCTTATGGTAATGCACCGTCGATGCACCGTGCGTGTAATAAGGCCATGGGCCAGCGCGAATAAAATGCCGAACGAAGGGAAACAATGTTATCGGTCCCGTGTGATCTCGCGCAGCATCCTCGAGACAGAATCCCGCCGGCGTTTCTCACTCGGATAGAGACTCCCCCGCGACGAGTCATTTGATGACTTCACTTCAGTCATTTGTGGGCTTAGCGAACTCGTGGGCCCGAGCTCGCGGTACGTTGCGAATACTCGCGCATAATTGCATCATACACGTTTACACATCGCTTCTGTAAACGATAGCGCGATAAGCATTTAAGAAAAAAAAAAAAAAAAAAAACAGCAGCAAGAAACGACCTAATTTAAGAGTAATAAGAACGAGAATGAGAAAAGTTATGAATATGATATATGCTAGATAAAATAGGATAGCGAGAGTTAAAGCTCATTTTTTATTTATATCTCCTAATTAGGAACAAGATTAGGAACACTCGCGCGACGCTGGTTCCCACCAGCACGTGTGAAGCACGAATGCCTCCTTCTTTCGTAAGCCAACCTGCGGGAAAGAGACACGTTGGTTCGCGCGTATGAAGAACTCGGGAAACGTACGTTACGGGAATTATAAAAACAATTGCGCCCTGGTGATTAACCGTTCTTCTTGTTTCATTCTATCTTATCACGAATTATTCCACACATTTTTACGGAATATTACACACTGAATAATAATAATAATTCTTTCACGGGTCGCTCTAATTTCTCCCTGCTGAGGCAATCATTAAACATACGTTTTCCACCGCGACGTATATCATAATGTACGTGTGTCTGCAATTCGCAGAACGCGAGAAATCGCGAAAAATTGAAAATCGAGATAATCGAGAGAAGATTAAAATAAGCTCCCGCAGTTTCCGCGTGGCGAAGGACCTCGCGTGTTCGCTAGATCACGTGTAGTCACCTCGCACTCAAATTAGACTATCGCCCAGAGCGTCGTTCGTGCAACTGTCTCGCGTGTGCAAAAATCTCCCGTGCATGCAACGGTCATGCATTCGCATATTTTAATCTCACGCTAGACTACTCGTGTAGTCTGCTATCCCGCGGGTTGTAATTCCCGCGGAAAAAGTTCGATGTAAACAAGACCGCAAGGAATTATCCGGAGGGAATTGTCATTAAGATGATGCTGAACTCATTTTTATACGCCGAATAAGAATGCAGTAATTTTGATATCGGTTTATTTTTTGTATTTTGGATTTGGAAATCCTTTCTCCATGAAGATCCTTTCTCCATTAAAGTTTACGCACTAATATGGTGACTAACATATGAATTTTGTATCAAGAACGAGAACAATTTTTTTAATTTAGATTTTTTTTGCCACTCATTACTTTAATATTGACAGCTTTGGCATCCAGATATTTGCTTTACATAAAAATTGTACAGTCTATACTTATCAAAATTGATATCGCTACACTAGAAGATTACATGAAGAAACAATAGAGTTTATAGAATTAGATATTTAAAAGTTAACATGAAAATTTGTTCACATGTATGCAGAAATATATGTATGAATATATACATAAATCAATGTATATTTAGATGTACACAGATATGTGTGACGTTTTTGTCGAAGTTCGCTCGTCTCTTCACCACCTTAAGAGTAATGGATTTTCACTGGGAAAAGCTTTAACTTTTAAAATCGCCAAGGAATCTCGAAACCAACAGGAAGTGAACGAACGTCTTCGAGATCGTTCGATGTAGAATTCAACGCGTGGAGCAGGGCAAGAAAGGCCATCCGCGGTCCAAAGAAAAGCGCTATCGCGACATCATACGTAGGCACATAACGGTAAAACCATTCATTGAACTTTTTCGCTCGCGGTTAGGCCGAGTCTCCTTTCGCAGCGCGAAACATCACGAACGACGCAACGACGAAGCGACGTTTCGAGGGCGCGCGCTCGAGAGAGAGAGAGAGAGAGAGAGAGAGAGAGAGAGAGAGAGAGAGAGAGACAGAGAGAGAGAGTAAAAGAAGATGCCGTAATCGATGTAACGAGCAGCAACTCCATTCACCATATCGGGGATAAGTGGGATCGCGAGTGCGTTCGCGATCCGAGTTCGCGGTTTACAGCGGAGGTTTATGATGAAAATTTCCTTCCGATAATTTCGTGCTTCGATCTTCGTTTACGGGAGATACGTTTCTTCCTACGATTTGCGCGCGTTTCTTTTAACCACCGTCAGCGGCTTGTGAGAACGGCAGACCATTCTCAAAACGGAAATTCCACTGGTCTCCACCGTAATTCTTGCGAATTAGATAATTAACGTCGCGGCGAGAATCGTAACGCATTGATGAACGAGACAAGGTAATTAGACGTGATTCACTTTCTTATGATTTATCGATATACGAATATTACAGGGCGACCGACATTGATGCGGCAATGTATCAATTATAAACTGTGATTTTCAATTTTATTGTAATTGGATTTTTCGGATTGGTGATTTAAATTAATTTGTTAAAGTAATTTGATTTTTAATTAATTAATTAATTTGTCGAAACAATTTGGAAAACGAGTTAAAAGTTTCTGATGCGTGATTAATTTGTAAACAATTTATTTTATTTACTTTATTTATTTTATTTGTTAAATTTATGAATTTCATTTATTTATTAAATTTATGAATAAGTCAACCGTTTGTGAATTGCTGAAAATTTCATTTATAAAAGGAATTATTTACTGAATATTTGTGAAAACAACAGCACGTTAGGTACATAATTTTGATCGCAGACTCCGGGAAAAGATTACGAGGGACATCAAGTCGCTTTCTTTCGAGAAGAAGAAGTGAAACATATCGATAAGCTTTGTTCTTACGTACTTAGGTCCCAGGAGGCGAGCGTGATCTTTTCGAAGTAAGTCGGGTCACGCGAGAAGCGGAGGAAAGTTTCTATCGACTTACTTGTATATCTTTGCTAAATGTATTAGCATTTTGTTTTCCCTCTGAGATATTTGATCGCCTATCGAACTTGATTGTTTCGAGATTGGGCTGATACGACATTAATTTCGATTATGTAGCACATTTGCGACGCTTTTCTATAAGATTTTCTGTGATGATAAAATTTAACACGCAGTTATTTAAATACAATACTGTATTATTTAAATACAATACTGTGCGTCATGATATTACGTAAATATTTAATTGAATATACAACCTACCAAGTTTCTCCATTGTTATTTAGTTTCTCCTACGTAATCAAAGAATTAAATCATAAACTTATATATAGGTTAGAAGACATATATATATATATATATATATATACATATATATATATATATATATATATAAAATTTTGTGTTTATTATATAATCTATATTTATGAATATGATAAATGTTAATTCACAAACAATTTAATAGGATCGTAATCTTAATTCTTATCATACATTACCATTAATTATTACGCAGTTAAAAATCAATCTGAAATTAATCTAAATGCTAAATTATTTTCTTCGAAATTGATTTTTTATTAGTTCTACCGTTAAATAATCTAAGAGGCCGTAATCGAATAAATAAACGTAACATTGATCTCAGATAATAATGTTCCCGGAAATACGTTATTCGAGTTAGTAGTATTCAGAAACTACACGCTGACGCTTACCTGTCACGTATTTCCACAACGGCTGAATTACTTCACTTACCGCTATCTGTCTTATTAATCGCGAAAGTACCGTCGTGTCTCAGTCTAGTGCTATCTAAGTCGGAAGTAAATCAGTACTACTCACGGTAGAACATTGTGAAACACCGGTGGTTGGTTCTGAGGTGTCTTGACACCATATATGCATAAAAGCGATCCGACGAAGAAACGCAACAAGAACTCTGACTTTCAACGTTTAACGTAATTAATAATGAAAGAAGTCATTTAAATAAATGTATACTCTAACCGTTGATGAGTTAAACAGACTTAAATTGCGTTTAAGATTAGATCGAAAAACATGTTATATATTTAATTTCTTAACTGCGAACAGTTAGGGAAAGTGACTCTTACTTTCAGACATGAAAAGAAGAAGAAAATAAAAATAATTAGATATACTCGCTGTTGTATTTTCTTGTCTTTTTATGCATAAGATCAGGTTTTATATATTTTTAAAAAGAAAATGTAATTGGACAAAAACGCAAAATAAGTAGCAAAAGTTTCAGAGACTGCACATCTATAATTAAGGATTATTGATTAATAATTAACCTATCAAATATTGTTGTTTTCTCCTTTTTATTATCTCAGTCTCGTAAACAACATTTTTGTAAAAATCAATAAATCTTAAAATCATTTTACATGTCATCTTTTAATAGAGAAAGATTCACGGAGCGAGACTTGATACAGCAAATTGACATGAAATTATACGACGACAAGATAATGCGAATGCAATATGTTTTTCATTTTATGAGGCAGTCATTATCGCTCAACAACGTAAACAACTGCATTCCAATTTTATAGATCTTGGCTCTGAGCTAACGTATTTCTCTAATCATGTATGCAGAGTGCATACATAAGTCTCTTGTAGAGGATACACCTGTTCGACATCGAGCAGTTGACCAACGACCCTTCTTCCGTTCTGAATATGCGCCAAACGAGAATTCTACGTCAAATAAAAAGATATTAAGCCATCAATTAATTTTGTTAATAAAAATATATAACTTTTTCTATCTTCACTTTTTAAAAGTTTAATCTCGATTATAATTCGATTTATTGTTCTTAAAATATTTATATTCATAATTTTTGCAAATAATTTTTCAATATAATTAACTAGGCTAAAAACGATATTAGAACTTATTTATATTATTGATTATTATTTTTTTTTTAGATTTTTTATTTATTTGCGTAACACACGAAAATAGGTAAAAAATCATTTCTTACGTATTTATATTTTTCGATTGGTATCGCGATCGGAAATATATTTAATCGCTGATATTTGTTTTTTACGAACGACTTATATATTTTTAAATGCAATACAGATAAAAATATGTCACGTTGTCTTTATGGTTTTCCTTACATGTATAAAAATAGATTTTAACCGGTTTCTCACCATGATTCACGGAAACGAAAACGATCGACACGAAAAGAAACGAAAATAAATTGCGTCGTTTTTGCTCTCGTACGGACACGAACGGAACATTTTTCATTGTTAATCCCTCCCCCCCCTCTTTATAAAGAACTATCGCCGAGAACGCTACGGTACGTATAAGCCGGTTTCGGGGATGCGGTATTTCTGAATTAAAACGATGTCGCCCCCTTCGGCGGGAAGAGATGGGAGGACGAGAGGGGGGGGGGGAAGCGCACCTCGCATCGTCCTGCGTGGATTATCGCGCACGAATGTTGTACCTCTATGCGTGCGTGCTCGCCGAGATGCATCGCTTTGTGCCACCATTAAAAGTGGCCAAGTTAATAAACTACGCTCGTTGAAGGCGCGCCGCACCGCGCCGCATCGCGCGCGAGGATTCCCTTTATTTTCTATCTTACGTTTTCGAGCTCTCCGCTCTTGCGTTCGCGAGATAATAGCCGACTTACGCGTGCCGTAACGCAATTAGTTAAGAAGATGCCACGCCGCTTTTACGTGATTCATCATTCATATTCGAAGATATAATGAGAGAAGAGGGAAGAGATTACATCTCTTCCCGTGTAAAAATTCCGCCTTCTCTAATTGACCAACTGAATATCGAGTGGTGGAGATATGATTTTTAATCCGCGTAAACCATCGACTCTCTTCGCATTTTCCCATCTTGCAGAAAAAACGCACGGAAGTATTCCCTCCGATTTTGATGAGTTTTTAATATATTATGTATGCTCATAAACGGTATATATAGTATGCGTGTGGAGAAGTTTGTAATTATTTTTTAAAAATGATAAATTCTGAAAAAATAATTTTATTATAGGATTATGATCGAATTCTCTTTTAGAGGTGTCTCATCCCCAAATGTGAATTTTTACAAAATTTAAAAAAATTTTTAAAAATTAGTATTTTTACAAATAAGTAAAAAAAATAGAACAAATTTCACCATATGCATTAATAAATGATTTTCTTTAAAATATAAATTATTTATAATTCTTTTTCGCTAAATGAACAAAAAATGGTATGTGCCAATTCACAGATTTGAATACATGTCTCTTATTTTGTTCTAGAATACAACATATTAAGAGCTCATTAAAATCGAAGGAAAACACTTCCGTGCGTTTCCTGGTTAGATAAACGAGTCACTCTCATTTCTTCCGAGATGTCTCGGAAGTCGTCGATTGCTCCATCGATTCCTCGCACGACCAATCGCGGATATGAACTGACGGTGGAAGAGACAGCAGTGAATTTTTTCCACTCTCGTTTTCTTCGTTTTATAACGCAGCTGCGGGCTTTGAAAGCTGTCCGGCCGCCAATCGGGGAATCGGCAGCCGCGATCGAGATGCGGATAAGATCGCACAGCCACCGCCTACAATTTATAAAGTTCCGCTCACCCAGCTTCTCTCAAGTCCAAGTTACCCTCGGGCTAACACTCATGTGTTGTGCGCGAAAAGCGAACTCGCGCAAAAGAAGAAGAGGAAAAAAGGAACGGAAAAAGGAGGCACAGCCGCGGGTGCTCGTGCAAATTTGAAAGCGAAATCTCGCGCGCTACCGATCGTTCTCTCTCGACCTCGCTCCCTCTCGACATTTCCGCAGATTCTAATTGAGGTTTAATTCGATCAGATAGATATTACGATACAAAGTCGCCGCCGCCGCGCTCGCTCTTACCTTCGTGGTGAATTAGATCGCTTCGAAAAATCGTACCACGCGAGAAAAACTCGATGCACCTTTCACTTGCGACGTTAAGTATCCGTACTGATCCCAAGGGATCGTGAATAGGAATATGTTTGAATGGAAAGTAACGATTAATTTAAATCTGAAATAGATGGGAAGATCGGAGTTTCCTAAATATTATTGATGTCCAACGAAATTCCGATTGGGAATTCGGAAAAATTGAAAATAGGCAATGAAATTATTACATAAGTGTGACAAATAGATTTTGTAATTTAATATCGGACAAGGTAGATCAATCATTATATTATAAGGACCTATAAAATGTTTTACGGGTGATAGGTAATTAATACAATGAACAACGGGATAACAGGGAAGCGTTACAAGCGGAGCTGAAACAGGTGCAGATACCGATCGATGATCTACGATCATTGTAAAGCTTTTCTGTAATTATAGCGTGACTCTTGTGGATCGTAATTAAATCAGCGCCAGTGATTTATGGGATTCCCATCGACGAAGAGAGCAAAAGATGTGGATCACTCTCAATTAGTGTCTGTCGACATCATTTATCAATGAAACGAGGAGAAAGCAATTTTGCGTTCTGTCGGTACTCATCATCCATCCGGAAGATCGGAAGGGTGTTATTAATAATACTCGCGGGGGGAAAGTTCATCTGCATTTCGTCAGACATAAAAATTCTATAATAGTAGCGGTAAAGATAGATGTATACGATTAATATCGGCCACATGATAGATTCGTCCTGATTATGACACAGCATGCATAATGCACAGATTATACGTGAGGGAACATAATTTTTATACGCTTAATTGTCAAGATTGCTGAGAAAGTTTGCTGCGACATATAATAAATAACTTTCTCAATCGTAACTCTACAATGACGTAAAAATTAATTCAAGATATCTATCTTTTGACAGAGTGTTTATTATGAGTCTGTGAGTGTCTGAAAGGAAATGGACACTCAGGAAATTTGTTGTTATGTCTTGAGAAATCAGGGAATCCTCACGGAACTTTATTGAAACTCAAAGAATTTTTGCGAAGTTGCGTTTTATAATATTTTATCTTTATATTATTAATCGGAAGTTTACTGAATGAATTATTAATATTAACAATGAATCCATCCATCCATTTTTGAACATCAGAGAATGACTAATCTAATATTCAATATTGATAATAATTTTTTATTAATGCAATTTTTTTAAAGACGGATATTTATTTTAATAGTTTTATAAAAGTCAAATTTTGTATCGGTTACGCATTACATAATTTTTTATTTGTAGCTTTTGACAATAAATTTTAGAAATTTTATTTATTATAAAATATTTATTTTTTAAAATCCTTATAGTTTTTTTATCAAATTTTTCAAGTTTGATTATTTAAATTCGAATGATTTTTAATTTTATTTTATAATTAAAAAATTTTTATGAATGGAAAATATTAAGTACTTTACACAAAACACAACATACATTTATGTGTAAGATAGATTGTAAGAAGATTTAAAAATACTTTTATTTTATCTGGAATTTTATCTGGACAATTCCTTTGGAAGTCAAGGAATCTTCAGGGAATTTCTTTTCGGCTTTAAATAGATGCCGTATTTTATCTCGATTTAATTATAATTTCAACATGAAAACAAAGATATTTTATGATCGTAGAATTATCTTTCATAAATATTATTTCATAAATATTAGATGTATAAACAAATATCACCAACTTGATATTTTTCCTGAATAAAAATTCTATTTTTAAATTCCTCAAAGAACCTACGATGTTTCATTAAAACGCCCACATTCTCGTTTCGAGTACAGCGCAATTGCATTAGGGAAGAATACTTTCAGTTGTACGCGTCGTGTCAATTTGGCGGTTAGTGACCGAGTGACCGGGACGAGGAGCGGAAGTCTCGGCTTTAACAGCCGGCTCGACCAGCCTACCGTGTAGGAATCGCCGGCAGCGACGAGCGAGGCACGCATCGCGCCAAGAACGCCAAGAAAGAGGGACTCGCCACTCGTTGCACCGCGAGTTCAACAGCTGAATCTAAGTATGATTTACCGGGCGCCGACGTTTCGTGCCGCGCCGCGCCGCGCGATGGAATCCCGCGCGAGGATCCCGCGTCCCGGCGTCCGGCTCGTTCACTCGTTGTGCGAGAGAATCGCGTTGCATGGCCACGATCGCAATAACGCGGGGACTTAGCGCGGCTTTCCAGCCGCATGATGCACTGCCGCGTTCGCCACTTCATTCCGCGTGACTCCGTTCATCGCGATCGCGCCCGCGCGCGATTGAAGCACGGTGAAACCGTTTCTACGGGAGAATGGCTCGGGCATGATTAATAGCGGCCGCGAATAGCGATAGCGACTAATTGTAACTTTTTAGAATCAAATATCCGTGTAAGGGGCACGTATAAACGGTGTGGCGTGCCCGGCGTAATTAGAGTTTGAGGCGTACGGTGAACCCCTTCAGGATTGAAAAGGCCCCGGATAATGAGTTGGAATTCAGAGCGAGATTCACGTAGGAGTGCGATTGCTCCAGATATAATGGGGAATTCAGATATAATAAAAAAATAGTAAACGGGCACGTCTAACTTTAATTAATCTTATTTTTATTTGAAATTTATGATATGATAAATAAAAAATAAAAATAATAAAAATAAGAGAATAATAAATAAAAAATATTGAACATAATTTTTGTCGGAATTAATACATACATGTACATCAGAAACTATATGAACGAAGATATTTTTTAACTTATTTAATTACTTGGAAACCATACAAATCTCAAGAGAAATCATATACTTGATTTGTTTAACTCGGCGGTCCAGAAACGTGTAATTTCTCGGTCAGCAAAGTATTACTTTCTTGCTACTCGGGTCAGATTATGTGCAGCGCTGTATTATTATCTGATAGCTCGGTAACCACCGCGAGAGAGAAAAGAAAATGGTGTGCCAAGAAATATTTGATCCGCACTCTAACGTGATGTTGCGTTATTTCGCTTTATGCACCTTTCTCAGCGCGCAGCTGGCAGATTGAATAACCCAAGAGTTATCGAAAGAGCCCGTTTACTCATTAAAACGAGCATTTGTATTATTAGGGAGAAGCACCGTCGGGGATGAGACGCGATCTTACGCTTCGCGGAGCATCGTATTTACGATATAATGTTAACAAAGTTCAAAGTTGAATTGTTTGAGATCTCGCTCGGAATTTTCGTCGTTTGCCAGGAAAGCTAAACTGAGCTCGTATCCCACCGACAATTAATAGTGGCGTTGTTATTAAACTCACGTTTCTTCAGAGTTTGTAAAAAGATTATATAATACTTTATCAACCCTAAATACGCGATAGAGTGGCGGAAAAAAAAGAGTGCGGATTCTTTTCCCGACGACAAATCCGTCGTTTCTATTAGTCACTCGTCGGCAATCAAGTCAGCGAAACTTTAACCGAGAATCATATTTTGCATATCCGAGAGATGTTGATTGTTGCGTGCGAAACAAGAGCGTAGTAAATGTTGTTTGCTCTTTATATATTCAAAACTTCGATTACTTAATATTTAAACTTCGATAAATATCACATATCTCTATCGAAGAAAAAAACATCCTTTTAGTAAGCGGATAATCCAGTTCGATTCCTGGCAAGGAGGTGATTTTTCGCAATAAAAAAATTTTCGAAAAGAGGAGAAAGAGGATAATCGATTTTCATAAATTTGACCATCAATTTATTAAAAATCTTAGCTTTAAACTGCCGCGTCTCTCCAAGTCTGTTAAAAGTAAGGGGCTGACTTGCGAGATAAAGCAACTGTTTCGAATTTACAGAAATATAAATTCAATAATAAAAGGATCATTAGACTTCTAAGATCTAATCCACCGAGCAATACCCTCCCTGGTTTGTTATTTAAATTAAATTTATTCAATTAAACAATTAAACTTCGATTCGATGACACTAAACGCTCCGGTTCTCGAACATTGAAACTTTTCTCGAGGAAAAAAGAAGCCTAAGGAGCTTTTGAGAAAATTTCGAGTAGCCGTCGTTAAATTTGACGTCGGATACCCCGCTGCATAAACGTGCGCGGTATACGCGGGATGCTCGGACATCGGAGATTCTCCGGTGTGTGCGACGTCTTCCCGCGGAACGAGAGACCTCCGCGAAACCGCCCTGCAGAGGCGAGGCATTATGCGACGCCCTTGAACGCCCGAGCGAGCGTTCGCCAAGTTACTCGAGACACTCGCACGTACGGTCGGTCGTCGGCGACGTGGCCGCTTCTAGTTGCTCGTCCGGAGGCAGGGAGAAGTACAAGCTCATTAATCCGGATGCTGCTGGTTACTGCCAGCGTCGAAGCAGCGTGCGCTGTTAATTAGGCCATGCCACGTTATATGAAATTAGCCGAAGCGTAAATCCCATCGTGCCCTCCCCTTTCCTCCCCTCCCGATTCGCCTTCTCGTGCGCGGCAGAGAACGAGACGTCTGGGACTGTTTTAAAACCCGGGGGATACCGATCTCGGCAGGATCACTCTTGTTCCGGAGAACAATGCTCTGTTTTCGACTTCCAACTTGGCGGCCGGCTTATGCATACAGATGCGGATTAGCGATACGCACAACTTGATCTGATTCCCCTCCGTGATCTGCGTACGTCATTTTTCCCTGTGAAAGCAACAAGTATACGCGCATCCTCTATTGTCGTCTTTGAATGAGAAATTTTCTTGTTATATTCAGATACAGCACTCTGTAGTAATCGGGGCATTGTCTCACAGTGTTTCTGCGAATATTGCAATCCTCGTATTATTTGCAAATACCATTAGGCTTCATATAAGTATTGTTTAATGAATTTTGAAAGTATAATAATTTAAAATATTTTTGTAATCTTCATAATTCGATGCACTTCTGGCGTAATGCAATTTTTAAAGTTTTAATTTTAAATAATCAATTTTAGAAGAATAAGTCACTCTTTATAAATATTTTAATATTTATATAAAAGTGAATCGAATTTCTTGTCGTTGAAAAAACTAAATATGCTAGTTTTCAAAAGAATATCTTTTTAAATTATTTTTAATTAGACAAGATTCTTAAATTTTTGGCTGCTGAAAACGATACAAGCTAAATTTTTTTTTAGCACGTCAGGTTTCCAAATAATTTAATATATAAAAAATAGATTTTTTGCAATATTTTTAGAAGACTTTTTATAAAAAAAAATTAACGATGTCTTGAAATTCTAATTGGAAATCATGAATATTCATCTCCTATAAAATACACTTTTTTATTTTGATATCTTATTTTTTAATCATGTTATAAAGAATTTTAGAATACAAAGTTTTGCTGAAATAGCAAACTTTTGCAATTTATCTTTGCAAATAAGCATAAATTGCATAAATTGCAAATAATATCTTTGCAATTTATTTTGTAAATTTGTGCTGAAAATAATTTGATTTGCAACAAAATCCATGAGAGACACTTTGTCTGGATTAAAATAATATTTTATTGTAAATAGCCTGATCCAATTACTCGGGACGAAATGTCCAAGTTCTGTTTACGAGATAAGGGAAAAGGAACATTGAAAAGGAGCTTGAAAATCTATTCATATATATATCCCGAGTCCAGGGTTAATATCTTTGAGACGAACAAGGAAATACGAGCGGCATAATGGTAGAGTAGACATCGACGTTCGATGGCGAACGTGATAAGTGTAAGAATGTAAAGAACCGTGGCCATTATACGCGCGAGTATACTGTTTACGACGAGGCGCGATCGTTCGTCTGTGGAGAACATCCGACGGATGCGCAATTACCTGCCTTAACTCGTCCAGTAACTCCTGACGGTTGTCCAATTTACGCCGATACACGACGCGTGGCGATGCGAGGACGATCGATCGGGAAGGACAGGATTGAGCATGTTGGATGGCGTCTTGGCGTCTACCTCGAGGGAGAGTCCAACGCCAAAGTGAAACACCGGACGAGGTGGCAAAGCTCGCGCGAAAAAAAAAGGACGTTCCTCCCGCCCCCTCCCCCGCCCCTCGTCGGCGGCGAGAAATCGAATCATTTTCCAATCTACTTGCGGCTCCTTCATTTCCGCGTTCGTCGCGCTCGACATCGCCGAGCAAGAACCTGCTGACCGGCCGTAATCGCGAACACGAGGCGAATAGGATACCGGAAGATGGATGTGCCACAGGTTTCCCGGCGATGAATTTAATTTTCTATCGGCCGTGCCGTTTACAATCGTTGAGATATAAATATATTAACACGCGGATTAGTTTCGAGGAATGTGGCGTCGCGACGCTCGTTTTATTTTGTATTCGCGCGAGCGGATTCCTCCGGCGGACTATCTTTGAAGATATTCACGCAAGACGATGCGCAAGAAATGAGAGCGGACTATCTCGGAGTTATTGCGCGTGAAGAGGGAAAGAGATGCGGAGGGCAAAAGGTGTGGCTACCGTATTGTGAAACGCAGCAGACGGTGTCCGTTAGATCCAGATAGACGTAAATGCAGAGCTCAAGCATCCGGACGCGATCTCTGCCTCTCTTATTTGCCTCTGGATGATTCCGTTAACTTACTAATAATTCAAGGTTTTTATCTAATTTTTAACGTTCTAATAACGTTACAATTGTCCAAGCGCTTGAGATAACTAAGTTGCTAATAGCAATGATTAAAAGTATATTAACATATACTAATGGTTGAAAAATATCAATCTATATTTAAAAAATATATAATAGATTTATAATGTATTAAGTCGAGATAAGTTATAAATAATAAGCTAATAAGTGGCATTGCTTGAAAGACAGGATCTTTATGTCTAGTAATTTTTTTTTGTTGAATTTGTTTATAAATTCAGAACAATTGCTTATATCACGAACTACGTTATTATTAACGGACTTCCAACATAAAAATTATATTAATAAATCAATAATCAAATCTGAAAATCAATCACATTCTTTTCTCTCTTTTCTCTATATATAAAATTCTTAGCACGAAATAATAATCTTTTCCTAAAAAGAACATGTACTAAAGACGAGAATTGGTGTTCTCATTTTAAGCGAACTGATGACGTATCTCAAGATACGTTCGTTTCGAATGCTTAAAATGTGCAGCGATCGCCAAGGTGGGCCATCGAAAGTGGATCACAGCAAAGTAATTTTTTTTCGGTCTTGTCTCTCTTTTTCTTTCATCGAATCCCGATAACTCCGCTTTCGTATGCGAAGTGACGCAAGAAAGTTGAATAAATTGATTCGGGTATGAACTCATATCGATTTAATAATCGTAAGTTAATTCATAAATTCTCAATCGAAAATACGTCAAATATATTTTTATACTGTACAGCGCTGTGTCGAATTTCCTTAAAAGAGATGACACATGAGAGGTTTAAATCAGTAAAAATACATGTATAAAAAGATCAATTTTATTAAAAAATGTATTCGATATGAATATATAAATATAAAGTAATTTATTCAGCTAATTAATTTAATCGTTAAAAACTTTCTTTATAGAAATTCGTAAATTGGTAAAATTTTTTAAATTAATTCTCTCTTTTTACATACATGGAGTATAAACCTTCTCTAAGATTTCCAAGTCTTAATCGACTGGTGTTGTTATTAACCCGGACTCGAGATTACTTCTATATATTTGCTGCTAGATAAGCGAAAGTACCGCCAAAAGCGAAGGTGAACTGCATGTATAAATGTAAAAAGAAAATTATACCGCCTACAACAAGAATGCGTATAAAAAGAAATTTGTTTAAAAAAATGTTGAAATAAAAACGGCTTGCTTTCTTCGACAATTAACAGTTTTATTTGCCTTGTACTTAACACGCGTTAATATCACGTTTAGTAGATCTCGCTCTCGCTTTTTTTTGTCCGTTGATTCCTGCGCTGAGGCAGCTCTTAATAGAACGTTAATAGAACAGAACATTTATACAGAACACATTCGCAAATTACGCGCGCACACACACACGCACACACACACACACACACACACACACACACACACACACACACACACACACACACACACACACACACACATACGCTCGCAAATACGTCGCCTCGGGTTATACAGTCAGTGGAGCACCCACATACGTGTACATACAATGCGGCGATGGTAATCAGTGTGCGATTACATCCCGAGTGATCTCACAACTAGGTGGTCTCATCTCCCTTCTATGGACTAATAATCTACCCGATGTCTCTTCGATTTAGCTCTGAGCGTCCCGCTTCACCTGGTCCTCTCTCGGCGTGTAGCTCCTATTCGTCCTCCTGTTTAACGGCCCGTATTACGTTCGCCTCGTACCCCGTTGAGCTTCGCGACATTTGAACAATTCGCTCGTACCATACAATGCGTCCTCCTATATTACCGTGCGCATCTGCGGCTCCATGATATTTTGAGATTCTCGACAATTGAGTCATTCAATTGAGTGAGTGAGTGAGTGAGTGAATGAGTGAGTGAGTGAGTGAGTGAGTGAGAGAGAGAGAGAGAGAGAGAGAGAGAGAGAGAGAGAGAGAGAGAGCAGTAATCAAGTCAAGTCGAGGAAAATTTTCATTTTCATTTGGAACACTTATTAAAACTGACAAAACTTATTTTTTTTATAATTCGTTTAATTATTAAGAATTGGGAGAATATTTCAATCAGAAATTAATTAAAAAAGAAATGGTTTTACGACAAAGTTTATGGATAGTGATAAGCAATGATAAGAGTAAATTAAAGATTGAGAATATTTGCGTAATATATTATAATTATACATTCTCAGGATGTATTCAAAATATCCAATATACATGGTATAAGCATTGCTTGTGTGTCTTCAGGATGTACTCAGAACATGTACATTATTTATTGCATTCTCAGAATGTACTCAGAGTGTTACTCGTATTACTCGTATTTTCTCAAGATGTACTTACAAGGAAACGTATGAAAGTGTTCCTTCCGATTTTAATGTATTCCGCTTTTAATATATTACATTCTAGACCATACTCTCGGTTTGTGCGTATAAGCACATATAAAAAAATTATTCTCTTATTTTAGTCTAGAATATATAGGGTTGGATAAATCAATATTACATTTTAACTAAATTAAATTAAAGTTAATGGTTTATAAAATTAATTTACGTTAAAAGTTACATGAACAAAAAACTAATTTAGCTAAAAGCTGCATTAAAGTTGAATTACCTTAAATTAAAAGTTAATTTTAAAAGATATTATTTATGTTAAATTAAAATGTTGTAACTTTATAAAATTAAAATATTTTAAATGACAAAACAATTACAATATAGATTATCAAATGAATTTAATATTTTATTTAAATATTTAGATAAATTAAATTTATATGAAACAACAAAGAAATTGTTTTTTTTTATATGAAAATGCATTCTTTCTTTTGTTTCTAGGAAAAAATTAATAAGTTAAAATTTATATGTTTTAAAAATAACTAATTGAAATTATAAATTAATTCATTTCAATTCAAAATTAGTTAAGTTAAAAGTTATTAACTTTTTAACTTTATTAATTAATTTCTAACTTTTTAACTTTTTAATTACTATCCAATCCTGAGAAAATAACATATTAAAGCTCATTAAAATCAGAGAAAGATACACTTCCATTTTCTTGTTAGTAAATCGTTACTCGTATGATCTCTATATGATAAAAAATATTAGCTACGGATCGTTTAAATTATACAAGATTAAACTCTTGTTTACGATGTCATGCGAGCGGCTATTTTATGCCATGTAACGGCCGTATATCGATCACAAAAACGCAACGTTACGTCGTCCATCAATGTACAAGCGTGCGAAGTTCCAGTAACATCATTTATCGTACGTAGCCCTATGAATGAAGGAAAAATAAATGCGTTCCGGTTTTGCACGACCTGTTTTGCGCGAATAAAAATATACTTGGCCACGGTTCGTGACGTGCTGGAGCGCGTTTATCAAGGATACTCTTTGCTTCGTTCATTCGAGATTTATACATCAGGCGAGACACTATGTACATATGCATATCCACGTGAAAATGAGCTTCTTATAAAATTTACGCTATTTTACATACATGCTTTTTAGCATCGTCAGTGATCGGGTTAACTAGCGCATGCTTCCGCGGACCGACGAGTTTTTCAGTCTGAAAACCAGCGACGATGATGATGATGATAATCGCTCGTCACGATAACAAGTGACAACATTGTTTAACGCGTCATCCACTTACGAATTTACATCGACAATTATTTTTCCACTATTTGCTTCGTGTCATTTTCCATCAATGTAGATTAATTTTAATTTCGGCTTAATTTATTTTTCATCTTATTTTAATTCTAAAAATTAGAAGAAGATAAAGAGTGAATTAATTTGAGATCAATGTTAATCTACGTGGAAATGAATATTAAAAAGAAAATTTTTGATAACATATAATTTTTCTGAAAATGTGGCCAATTGTTGTAGCTGTGAAACAAAAATTGATTCCAGCTTGTCGAAAAATTCGAGAGAAAGTGCGGGATATCGCTGAGGCGTATTCTGCATATTTAGCAATAAGCACGTGAGACTTTAATAGGGTAATCATCCAAAATTATGAGCATTTAATGCAGAAAGGCAGAAAGCGCGGTGGAATCTCGCCGGCGAGTTACTACTACGAGGAAATTTAAAAATGAAGAGATAGCCGGTGAATAGTAATAAAGAAAATGCTTAAGAGGCTCTGGCGAGATAATCCCCGGGTTGACGGTATCGGAATTCGAGGGTCCACCCCGCATTTTTACCGCTCGTTCGTATACTGCCCGTTGCACAGGCCCGTAAAATATAACCACGTTGTGCCGCGGAGAACACCGTTGTTTCCTTTCTTCGAGATCCCGACCAACAGGTTTCCCCGGATAGGTCTCGCAATTTCATTCAAACGCGTTTGCGCGCCTGGGCTACGGCGATATATACCCGTCAGGACCGATTCCGAGAAACCTATCGTGATTTTATGCCACTCTTGGCTATCGCGGAACCCACGGGGATCGGCGGCTTTCCCTCGCATACCGACGCAACGATCGGCATGCGAAGAAAACAACTTGTTTATCGCGACGCGCATCAAAACGTGAAACCGCCAGAAATGGAACTTCCGCCGGAGATGCGGTAAAGACGAAGTTGACGCACAGTTCTGATCGAAAAGAAAACCGATCGAAACGGCAACTCTCGCTATCGTTCGTTTAAAAATTTGCCCACCCTGACAGAGGGTGTAAAATACACACAAATACACATCAAGATTAAAAAAAAGAACTGATCAATTTCTGTTTTATATTACACAATATTTAAACCACAAATTTGCCAAATATTAAGGGTATTGAATAAAAAATGTAGGCTGTGGAACAATTGCAAAGCTTCTCTCCGCGGGAAGGTTGGTAGAAGGGCGAGTAGAAGATAGAGATAGTCTTAAGTCAGAAAGAGTAAAATATTTTCTTATAACCACATATAATAGCTAAGATATCGCATAGGATTTTTTTTGTTGAGAATTTTCGAAAAAGACTTGCTATGAAAAATTTTTTTTGGTCTTAAAAACCAAAATTCAAAATTTATTTTATTTAGATAAAAGTTCCAAAATTTATTTATTTTAGGTAAATGACTTAATATATCAAAAGAATTATCCATATCATACATAATCTTTTTAAGAATATTCTTGCCAAATTTAAAATCTTCGAAATTTCGAGGAAATATCATTCAAAAAACATGATTTCGAGAAAAACGCAAAAGAAAAAGGGAAATAATTTTTTTTATATAATAAAATGAATTTTTTATCTTATCTCTATTCTGCTTAAGATTTCAAAAACTTTGAGAAAATGCAGAAAACCAAAATTGACTTTTTGTGAACTGAATTTTGCAAATCGAATTTTCAAAATAAATAGATCCCTTAAATTCTCTCGTGTAAGTGTTATATAAAATTGTTGTCGCTTTTAATCAATCCTCTATTTAAAATCTACGATTTGTTTCGGCTATCAATTGTCAAGTCTGACCTTTCGTTTCTCAATGCAAAGCAATTGTCGGTAAATCGGGGAATGGGGCTGGAACTTTTGACCTTTACGTTCAGATTCCATTCTTTCCCGGCGGCTGTAGACATTCCACGCCGTAGTCGGTCGTCGTATCACGATATTACGTTACGTGTAATTAGTGTTAGTCTAACAACCGATAGCTGTTATTAACCCACATCGGACTTTTCATTCAACCGCGTACGCCAAGATTTGTACGGAATTTCGCGAATTGGCAACTTTTCGCGACGGCGAAATTCCCGTATGAATGACAAAATCGGCGTATTGCTGTGTCTTTCGACACCGTCGTAATCGTCTTCTTGATAGCGACGTCATGCTGATACGCAACAAATTCTCGAATCGCATGAGACTGCATCTGACCTTAATCGAGACAAAAAGTAACACGGCGCAATGCATTTTCGTCCAAATAAGGCGACTTTCGCCATGTCACTTCTGGACTTCTGTCGAATACATATACTATGTTATCTCAAGTTTCTTCATACCAAATAAATATTTCAATCAATCTTTTTTTTAATCAAACTCTTAATAAACATTGTCTTGATTTCTAAAATTCTTTAATGTGACTTTATAAATATCCTTATACGCATCTTCTTATCCATTCCTCTCATACCTCTCTCCGTTCGAAGTTTAAAAAATTAAAAAAATTTTTTCTAAACTAAACTATTTTAAATGTAGCAATAAAAATTAAAAAAAAAACGATATGCAATTAACATAGAAAATTATATTTATTTATCTTACATACAAAAATATTCTTTAAACATTTCTGAAATAGATTAACATAGATTGACGTGGCACGATACGAGTATGTTCTCTGTGAAAAAATGTTGAATTGCATACTTCATGAAAAAGAAGAGCGTTTTTCGATCTCATTGACGCAATCCTAATCGCATGTAGGTTTCTCGCTCGCTCAACCCGTTCCGATCACGCAGTCACGCTCCTCCGGGCTTGTAGGACGCACCTGTTCGCGAAGTTGAGCAAGTCCTATTCGCCTACGAGAGATACGGACTGACGGTCGTGAAGCCTCGATTGATATGCTACTCTCTCTCTCTCTCTCTCTCTCTCTCTGATCTACGACATGCGCGTTGACATGTACCCGAGTGTAACCATCGATATAAATCAGTATCCCATCGAGTCGCCTAAGTTCGAAGGATACTGTCATACATTATTATGTGCAGAAATGCGTGTACTTCACAATGGTACATTTTCTTCTATTACTCTACACACTGTCGAGTAGATGAAGACTCTAAGAGTCGTGAGAGAGACAAATTGAAAACTGTAAACGATACTTCTTTGTCTTGATATCTAATCTTTAGATATTAAAAATTAATATAATGAAGAAAAATGTAATTTGAGGGTAGAATATGAAAAGGAGATGTATGGAATCCTCTGTATGGAAATAATTATTTTAACATTTTAGAAAAAAAGAAAAGAAATTCCGCTAGTAGAAAAGAAGAAAAAGAAGGTACGTGCGATATTAAAATACGTACATATAAAAGTTTTATTATTTATTAAAGCATTATTCATTTTATTATATCATTGTTACAAGAATTGTCACAAAAGTAAAAGATGAAAGATTAATTGATTATCACCTTACAAGCTTAAATCTATCGTGTAATGTCACGTATAGGTGTGTTGTATTACACTTGTACAGATTAAGCAACAATTGTCGCCTACGGTTCTCATTAGCATTTCAAGTTCACCGCTATGCGGACTAGTTTCGACATATTTTTCAAGTTCTTACTAAATCTCTCGAAAGATCACTATTCCTCGAAGTATTGAGAAACGCAATATAAATTTAACTCACACGAAGAAAAATTCGCCAGACAATAAAATCCTCGTGCAGATCACCGCATACCTATGACCTACGATGAATTTTGCATATTTATTAACATTATTTCGAGACTTATAAAAAATCGTACATGAGAATATAAATAGACGTATAGAATAAAACATTCTAAAAACTCGTAGAATTCTACTTACGTCAAAGTTATCTGGATTATCCTTTTTAGATTTTTATTAAGATAATATTTTATATAATAATTACCAATTGATTTTTTTCTATTCAACCTAAATAAAATAAGAACAAAAGTAATGTCTGCTAAAAAAATTAAATTTGTAAGTTATTCATACCTGATATTCTTCAAAGTTCTTCGTAAATGGGAGTGAAATTTGAGTTACATGTAAAAATAAAATTCAAATGTGCGCAAAATTCCTTTTCAATCATAAAATCGATTTTATCGACATCGAGATATATCTCGCGGTATCGAAAACTTATGCTATGCCTGAGCACAAAAGTCGGTACACCTATATCCGTATATTATTTATGTAGACTTAACGTCATAAATAAGTGTAACGAAGCATACATACAATTCGCTTAAGCACAACATAGCCATGCTTCCCGTTGGGTGCGATTATTATATCTCCTTTTCTATCTCGCTCTTTCTTTTCCTTTCTTTCGCGCTTTCGCACGTTCTCCACGGAGCGAGACTTAACACGCGATGTGCTTGGGCGAATAAACAAATGTCATCGTTAATTTATCGTCTAATAGAGTGGAGCGCGTTAAACGCGAATGTCAAGACCCTGTGTTAATAGGATCGGCCGCGGGATAATCGTGCCTTTTTCCAGCGACACTCTCGCTCGAAGAAAAACGAGAAAACCGCGCGCGCGTTTCTTCTCGGTTCTTTAATTTCTCGAAAGCGGAGAAAGTCAGCTTCATAAGTTTCGAATCATACATCTAAATATAAATTAATAATGTATATAACGGCGAAATTTATTTCAATAAATCGCGAACTTGCGAGATTCTCTCTCCCCCCCCCCCCCCTCTTCCGAAACGGCTTTAAATGATTAGATTTAATGTTGAACAATGAGATAAAATATTTATTTCGAGGAGCGGGATTTGTTTGAGCGAAGAATTTTTTAATGAGAGCACATCTGTGGTATCCTTTGTTCCCATTGAACAAAGTTAGTCGGGGAAACGGGAAGGAATTTCGCGGTGGCTCTTCGTGACTCTCCCCGTTCGGTGAGGTTCTTTGTTCAACGCGTAACACCGGTTCAAAGACGCGTGTAAAGAGGATTCTCCTCTTGCCCTGTTCAAACAACGAAAGGACCACGCGGTCAGTCGTAAACGCTCGGTTTAAGTGCCGCGAGTGCAAGTGTGAAAGCGGTGAGCCCACTTCTGCGTCGACCACGACGACCCGCTCCTTCGAATCCCGATTGTGGGATTGTCCTATTTGCGAACTCTACAAAGAGATTCCGGTGAAAAGATAGGAATTTAATTCTTCAAGGAAACGACGAGTGAAAAAGATATATCTCTTTCAGCTCTTGTGTGCGAAATTGGAATCTGTCGGTGTAAGTATTCCCTTGAATAGCGAATCTTACCGCGGGACAATCGACTATTGTCCGCATTATTAACAAAATGGTTGAATACGTAAATGATTACGTAAATTATTGTTGTATGGGAACGCATACATTCCATGATAGCTTTTGAGGGTTAAAGCAATTCGACAGGATTTCCCCGTGATTTCAACATTTGCTTAATAACGTCGCTAGAAAGCAGTTTAAACGAAAGGTCGGCGTTTACCTCCGGCCATGTATGATCCCTCGTGTCGTTTCGTGTTCCTCAATGGAGCAGGGAAATTAAGTAGGGAAAGTAAGCGAAAGAGGATCCCATTTGTCTCCGGCCGGACGGTTTTATTACCGGCGTGGTAAAACGCTCGGAAACTAAACTAATCGGAAATACGTAAATATACAAACGCGATATGATTTAGCAAACAGTACCATTTAAATAATCGTTTGTTTGCTGCGAATTCTCGAGAGTGCCACGTTTGTTGATTTAGTAATAAGGGACATCGACACTCCAGAATTCTCCAAAGCGAGCGCTAATGAAAGCAAGCGGCCGCTCTATCAGCGAGCAGTCGGAGAAGCAATGCAAACAGGTTTCATCTAGGAAACATGGCGCATTTATGAAATGCAAATGCGCACAGAAGTTGGGAGACGTTCTGTTCCATTGGAAGAGACGCGCATGGCCATGCGATAAGCACACGAGAGTGGCTTCCAAAATACAATGTAAATATGAAACTGGCCAACTTCGATATCTGGAGCTGAGAAATACAACTTATGTGACTTGACTAAAATTAATAAAAAAGTATAATTTAATTACAGCAATGTTACGTTTCTTTCAACAATGATTTATGGATACGTAGTTTTTACACTAATATATTTATATCTTTATATCTTTATATCTTTATATCTATATAAAATATATCTATAAAAAGTTCCGCAAATCTAGGCCAATTACTCGGGCGATGAATGAAGGATTCAAAAACAAGAAAAAAAAATTGATACGAACAGAGGTCTGAAAATGCATTGTTCTCGAGATATTATTATTTTTACGTTAAAATTTGAAATTATTTGCTTTCGAATTTTTTTGCTAAAATTGAAAGAAGAAATGAATTTTCACAACTATGGAATCCTAATCTCTATCAAAAGATACTAAGCGGATGTATCTCCACGTAGTGCATCTTGCGTAATGCTAAAGTAACTTTTATTTAATTCTAATCAAGTTATAAAACTCATAAAGATAGGATCATCTCTTCTTTCAATCTTGATAAAAAAATTCGAAAGCAAAGCAATTTGAAATTTCAACCTAAAAATGACAATAATTCGAAAACAACATTTATGGCGGATCTATGTTCATGCCAATTTTTTTTTCTTAATTTTGAATTTTTAATCACCTCCTGCGCGATTGACTTTCAACTTTGAAACACCTGTATAATTTATTTTTTTTCCATATCCTTTTCTACTCTATTATATTTTCCTGTTATTATCTCTTATCTCTACACAAAGCTGCATAATCGCGAATGAGACCCGGACACAACTAATTTTATAATAAATTACAGGTTACATTACTTAATTAATAGCGCGGCATGCGCGATTATGCTCAAACATTTTGTTGAAGCACCGGTTTGTTGTACATCGGTCTCATCTCGCTTACGGTACCGCGAACAGGACGGGAAATCATGATGCGCGTAATAATCATCTCGCATTGCCATCTGGGACGCGGCAGCTTGCGTTCGCGGTTCAAACGTTACATGGAAAATTGCTTATCACGACGCTAGTATTTCACCGCCGGCTCGTCATTCGTTACCTGCATCTCCGTTTTTACAGGATCCGCATCCACATCTCATATGAGAGAAGTTTAAGCAGCTCAGGCAGCTTGAAACATTAACAGGCGAAATCGGTAAAGCATCGCTACAGGAATGTACAGAATTCCGTCTATTTGATAAATATTCTAAGCAATTATAATTTTATGAGGAAAAGAATAAAATATATACGACATTTGGTATAGTGAAGATAACAGTAGTAAAGAATAAGACCTTCCTTCATCATTACGAATAACACGGAGCATTCAAGAGATGCAAATAGAAATTTCTTTCTTCCTTCCTGCCTCTTTTATACAGAAGAAGAAGAAAATGCCTCTTCTTCTTTCATATATATATATATATATATATATATATATATATATATATATACAGGATTAAAGCCTGTTTTTACCTCCCTCTTCATATATCTGTGGTGCGCACACAGGTGATGCACAGGAATATGGGACTTACAATTTAACGCCGGTTCCGAACGGCACACTTTTTTGGGAAGAAATGCTCTCGTGATTTGCCAGACGGTCGAGAGGAGATACGAATGTATAAAAATATTTCTGTCGAGAACCCGGGGGATCTCTAGCACAGTAGACTAATGCGCTATCCACTGTGCCACGCTCACAAATAGAAACCAATTTTAATAAAATTTAATTTCGAATATTCGAAGCGTTGCTGAACTTTATTTTAATTCTTTTGCGTGTAAAAATAATACTCCACCAACTCCATCAGCACTTTTCGTCGTTAGGATATAAAAATGATCATAAATGAGGATTTATCGTTGAAAAGCGTAAAGGCAATGAGCGTGGAGGGAGGGGCACGTAATTCAACATTTCCTCGGGGCGCACGGATGCCCGAGGCCAGGCGGCTAGGCGGAAATATAGCCGCAATAAAGGCCTAATGCATTGCGCGCGAGAAGAGAGGTACGTTTTACAGCCGGCTCTCCAACGTCACACCTTGCGCTTTGCACAAGGAGGTGCACGCCCGGCGGTGCTTACATCCGTACTCGGGAGACCCGAAATGAACCCGGCGGCAGGATGCGGATGTACGCGCTGATTTATACGATATAAAACGGAGAAAACACACGGGGCTATCGCGGGACGCGAAACCGTGCGAAATTGCAGGTGCAACGGCCGCCGCGCCGAGGCGCACGCACTGTTACGTGCAAGACGCGACGGCGCAATGTTAAGGAATTCATTAAAGGGAATGAACTGTCTTGAGATTGGACTTTTATTTGAGACACCACTTGATGAACCGAGACGAGGATGTTTTTTTTTTCATTTCGAGTTTCTGACGAGAACTTTGTGTGCAAGACGGGTCTTCGTCTTCAAGACGAGATAGGTGATATTTTTGTTAATACAATAATCAATAATGCAACGCGTTTCTGATGCGAAACATGATTGGAGCAGTTTTCTAAAAGGAAAACTAATTTGAGAATTGGAAAATGTATTGATATGAATTGCGATGATTTGTTTGGACTAGTAACAAACCTCGTAATCGGTCATGAAGACTGAAAATTTGTCAGGACAATTATTTGAACCTTATTTGTTGAAGAAAAAAAGAAAAAAAAACCTTTAAAACTATTTTAGTATCGGGACACTTAAAATTTACACGACAAAAAAAAGGCGTAAGGAAAAAGAAAGGTTCTCGAATACTGAGTTGCGGCATATAATAGCACGTGCTGAACTCAAACACATGCAATCATCTTTTATAAATATTTTATTACACGTTATAAATGTTAGCTATAGTCACATATCATTACTAAAAAAAAAAAATAATACCTTAGCGAATGAACGAAATGTCATTCGTCGGAAAATACGTTCCGCAAATCAACACTATATTTTTAACACGTCATGTATACCAGCAATATACGTTTAACTTGTATAAAATTCACGGGTATATTTTATAATTAACATACGACATAAAA
The DNA here is from genome assembly GCF_055798465.1 of Pogonomyrmex barbatus. Taxonomy (NCBI): domain Eukaryota; kingdom Metazoa; phylum Arthropoda; class Insecta; order Hymenoptera; family Formicidae; genus Pogonomyrmex; species Pogonomyrmex barbatus. The sequence goes on from NW_028297193.1 coordinate 4,963,317, forward strand.
AAAATCTTTCATAATTTTTCTAAAGTAAATTAATTAATATTCTTTTACTTTTTTCTATTATCTTTTTTTTATAATTTTTATATTTATGATATGATAATGTTGTACAAAATATATTTTGTTATTTTATAATTTAATTAACATGCGACATAAAAAAAATCTTTTATGAATTGAAATTAATATTCTTTTTATTATGTTCTTTTATAATTTTTATATTTACACTTTAAATAATAATGTTGAATAAAACAGGACTTAAAGTTCTCAAAATTTTGCAAAAATGAGAGACGATATTTTAAATACGACAATTCTTAATGCGAAGAAATGATGTTTGATCCTAACGTGAAATTGAACAACAGTACGTAACGCTGAACGCGCGGTGAAAGTGCGGTTCTTTGACAACGCATTTACAATTCTTATTCGTATACTTGTCGTCGGCTCACGCAGAAACCGATCACTCGTGTATAATATTTTTTTGCGGCTTGAGGCTGCGCGGAATCGATGATACCGAACGAGAACAGCGAGAGGAGGCAAAGGCTTTCCTGAAATTCTCGCGCGATCGGCAGGCAGGCGCGGGATTAGCATTGAATGCAATAACTTATCAAAGCCTGGAAACATCGCGCGGCGAAGCCGTTCGATGCATCTTGATTAATAATGGGGAAGCTATACGAGCTGCTACCTTCGTACGCCGCGTTTTCATGCCGCGGTTGTGCGATAAATTACGGCAACAGAAAACCACGAAGGAGGCACAGCCTCTAGAGAAAATCGCGCTTTGATCGAGCCGGAATTGTCATTCAACAGGCACGATAAAAGCAAATCTACATTCCGCATACACGCGATGCTTTTTTCTCATTAATTTCTCGGGAACGAGATGTTGCACTGGTTATTCCAACAATCAACATATGATATTTTCATAATGTATGAAGATTAATTCCATCCAACGCCAAAAAGTAAAAATAATTCATTAGTATCATTTTTTTTCTCTTTTGCAAATATTATCTTCGAAGGACTGCGTTTTAACGAATTAAGAGAAAACAATCAATCATATTTTTTATGGCGATTGGACTTTATCTCATTAATTTAATGAAAATGTAAAAAGAATCAGAAAAGAATCAAAAAAGATTGTGTGAAATTTAATCAGAGCACGTTGAAATGTTATATAAATCTCTATCTCTGTCTCGTATCACGCCTCGCTTCAAGTCGGCCGGCGTTTGCGGTAAAGTCGCAATTAATAGCAGGCGCTTTAACGGGCCGCTAACAAAGTACCGGTGCATGTTAGCGAGCAAAGTGCTCGGCTGATGAAAAGTCGAGAGCATAGTCGGTCGGCCAACCGTAGATAGGTCGCAGGAGCGGTCCAGACTCTCTGAGACGCGCAACATCGTTGCTCTGCGAACCGACGTGCGTGTTCCGTCCGGAGTTCGCAATTACGTTATGCTCGTGTGCGCGTACACACGCGAGCGTTTATCGGGATTGTGCAAATACCGCGAGAAAAATGCCTCGAGGGAAATGGGGAGAGAAAAAGAAAGATTGAAAGAGGAAGAGAGAGGGGGAGAGAGAGAGAGAGAGAGAGAGAGAGAGAGAGAGAGAGAGCCGCATCTAATTGTAGCACGCGATACGGCGCAGCTTCTTTGACAAACGGCCGAATTAGACGGAATAAAGGAATAAATGCAATTCTTAAAAATTCTGGATGAACAATGCATATTAATATTTCTGTTTTTCCTTTTTTTTTTTTTAAATTTTTTTCCCTTGTTTAAGGAGTAACATTCACATTAATGTATGACTACGTACATCTGTTTGCATTTTGCGTGTACGTCTGCGTCGAATCCGATAATTTTACAGGCAATCCACCGATGACGTCACGTGTTTTTTCGTCGACATTATGGGTCCACTATACGTAAGGTAATTGGTAATTAACGTACGTATACAGGCCATAACCGTGCGACGTAATGAGCATGAGGCGCGCGGATAATTCGCAATTGTAAATAATAACCGGTGCCGACGCAGACGGGTCGGGGAACGAAGGGGAGAAGGGCATGGTGAATTATGCCATTTGATATCTCGAATCGACGCTCGTTGGAGATATAAGGGATTATACAAGACTGGAAATCTTACAAAATACATTCTGCAATTTTACATTCCTATTCCATTCATTTAACATTAATTCACCAAAAATATAATTCGAATTTATTTTCACAACGTTCCATTCTGCCGCTTTATTATAATATTAATACAGAATAGCGGTTATTCAAATGCGGAACGTAAAATGCAAGCAGGCAGAAATTATATTTTGAAATAAACAAAAGAAAACTCGGCGTATTATAAAATTAAATGTATTTTTCCATCTACGTCAAATAATTCAATGCCACAATTTCTTCCGCATATTAACGCATCGCGGGTATAAAATATGTCATAAAAGAATTGCCGCGAATAAATCCCGAATGTTTACGCGAGCCTTAAAGGGAACCTGCTTCCATTTAGACTTAAGAAATTGCTATCGCATCCTCACCTCACGCGGACGTAAAGGAAAAATAAGGCTCTCCGGCAGGACGGGTCGAGAGCCGCGCATCAATTTCGCGAACGATATCTGAGTTCGTTCGTTCCGCTCGCGAGAATGGAGCATTACGATCCATAAAGCGCCACGACAACGATGACGGCGACGGCCTCTACGCGTGATCCTTCCGTACGATAAAACCCGGCAGTCCGTCTCCCTCTCCTTCTGGCGTTCTGAAATAGCCAATATCCGAGAGCGGGCTCGGGACAATCGTGGGTTCCTTTTTCCCGGCTCCAATGATCGAAATAAATACACGGAGATCGGTCCGGTTGCTATCGTCTAACTAACAATTTGGTGCGTGGCAGCGGGAACAACGAGCATCTGCGAGCTACCCGTACCCTCGCCTTAGGAAGATCGAGATTACGCCTTCGGAAATTCACTCGAACGTGTTCCAATCGGACGGATATAATCACGTTGGAAAACGTCGTTCTATCGTAGGACTAAATCAAGCGAACGGAACTTAGGGATTCACATCAAGAATCTCGCAAATTGCGACCTACGAAATCAAAAATCAGTCAAGTGATTGGTAAAAAAGAAATTTACTAACGCTCTAAATTTTATTAAAGATAATGGTTGTAATAAGAGAAATTTATTAATAGCAGTCTAATTTATTTAAAAGTTTCTACATGTTTATCATAATAATGGAGTTCATTAAAATATGAATATTATAATCGACCATAAATTTAATTTTTAAATTGATTCTCTTCGAATAGATAATAACTTTGACCCTTTTCTTCTCTCTTTTCGAACATTGGAATGCAATAGTATTTTGTGCGCGCGAGTCACGCAAGAGCACGTGGGATCGTAGATGACTTTCCCGTAAAAATTTACAAGTTACAAAGCCGCTCGCAGAAAACTAGTTTGTAGATTTTTTTCTCGCAACCTGTTGTGTTTGCGTTGCTGAAAGGCCAGCGCGCGTAACAAAGATCCATGCAATCGGTAGCGACGAGTGAACCGGATTGAATGGTAAATCGGATTAAAGTGGCAAATTTGAGACCTGAAGAGAGCCTAACGGCTGAACAGCAGACAGCCAAGTGTTCGTTTCCCAATAACAGAATCACCATAAAACGAATCGAAGTGTAAGCTCTACAAAGAGAGAACAATATTGCTGACAAATTTAAAAATTTGACCAGATCCAATTTGAAAATAACAATGTACAACGTTCAAATCGAAAATAAATTATTTTTGCAGTATTATTATTATCTTTAAATATCCTACGTAATAATTTTAAAGGCCCAACAAAATTAGTTTCAAATTTTTAGACTTGCTAGCAAAACAAATTTTAAAATTTTAAATTTCGGCTTATTTTTCAATCTTATTTTCCTACCCCCAAATATTTGATTTAGATTCATCTAAAACCTATAATATTTTATTATTATTTCCAAGCATATATATAAAGCATATTATAAAGCGAGTATCGTGCACGCTTTCGCACGTTTTCCTTTATTCACGCGAACGTCTGAATGCATTCGGCGGCAAAAGCCGACATTTCTAAATCGGCGAATAGCGTGCGCTCCTACGTTCGTGCGTGCCGACCGGTTCGACGTGAAGACGTGAACACGCGTGTGAACGTTTGCGATCGTAATTCGCCACAGCGGTACACAGTATATGCTCACAGTTTCTCTTTCTTTTGATAACTAATCAAATCTTGGCAATTCTCTCGGATGGACTTTAATGGATGATTAATCCATGTCCATGTTGCCAGAGATATTTCAACGTGGGTCGAGAAACGCGAAGAAAGATTCATTAAAGATTCTCCCTTCTCGTTAATAAGAGATTTATTTTTATTTCGCCGACAGCGGGAACTATTTATTTCCACCGGGATAAAACGCGGAGATCGTTCTCCATGTTGATTAGCGGCGCAACGAGATCAAACCGCGGCGGAGATAATCGACCGAAATCGTAGGTTCGCGTGTTCGCCATTCGATACGCACCGCGGCCTATAAATCGGCCGTTAAATTCACGTGCGGCTCGATACAATGACGTCTCGGACATGCGCGAGTTTTCCGGATGGATCGGCGCTCCGCTCCTTCGGCGGATGATCCGCCAGGGGGATCCCCAAGGGATAGATCCAGAAGGAAGGGGGAAAAGAGAGAATAATCGCGCGCAATTACAGTACGCGCGCGGCGATCGCGTCGATAATCATTCGGAGATGAGATCGGTAAGATGCATCGCGAACTCGGCCGCACCGGTGCACGGGGAATATTTTATTCGGACGCGAGCCGTGTAATTATTCCCGCATAGAGAGCGAGGCGCATCGAGATGCGCTCTTCTGCGCTCTTGCAGCCACCGCGTGGTGTATCTTGGATAAATTGAATGCTCTCTCCAAGCAAGCCGATGGTTACGTGCCATTTCCCAATGATACTCACGGCGAATTGTTTAACAATATGGAACAATTTTTGACAATTGTCACGTTTGAAAAGTCATAACTTCAACTTGACAAACTTGACAAAAACAATTTGTAGGCTTCAATAAAATTTGCTTCAAATTGAAACCGTACACTGAGAGAAAACAAAATAGTTCTGGCAACTATATTTATGACAATTAAGTACACGCAACGCAGTTTTTCTCAAAGTAATAAGTGCGAAAGTAATATTGTAATATTACAACAATATATGTAAGTTATTAATTGATAGTGAAATGGCGATTCATATTTTTTAGTTTATATAATTTGTTGATTGTCCTTACTAACTTTATTACATAGTTTGAGGCGTTCTTTATTCACAAATTTCTAATTGCTATTACAACTTTTTTTCTGAGTGATGTGCATTGCAAAAAGAAGAATTTGAGAATATCCGTAATTAATTTAAATTGATACTTTGATTGTCGTTTAATAGCTTCCACGTTTGCAAATTAATTCGTATTCAGCGTGAGATAGAATATCGTGATAGCGATATTCGTAATGCGCGTTTGAAGACCCCACGGAAATGGATCCTTCAACGTCGTCGGCGATATCTATAACTTTGACGAGTCATTCGAGGATGAGACCGTTACATCACGCAGGCGCCATTTCTAGGATGCATTGTACACCGAGACGCGCGATAATTATCTTCACGAATCAATTCCGTTTATCCTTTATCGGGCTCAGAATCCACAAAGGATCTACGAAACTTCGGAGATCCGCGCGTTACGCGTTCCTAATTCCTCGAACTAATCGACGTCAGATGCGGACGATTGTCAGAACTTATCGCTTCCGTTCGGCTCGACCCGGCCTCGAAGTTTAGAATCCGCGCCGTCACGGAGCAGATTTCTAGGCGATAATCAACCGCGCTCATCACATCCCCGACTTCCGCATCTTCGTGGCAGCCGGCGATCGGATCTTCCCCTCGCCGATTTAACGGGCTCTCTCGCGCGGTCCATTCAAGTCAATCGTCTCGCCGCCATCGATCTTCGCCGTGCCGCGACCACGGCCGAAGGCGAAGGCGCGTATAACGGGTATCCGCGAACGAAGAGGCGACCGCGGGCCAGCGAGGGCTGCTCTTCCCGGCGGGAGCGCAATTAAATGATCGATTTATGGTTCCTGCCAATCGTTACACACCAGATATCTGTCCCGGACCTGGCTCGCTAATGATGTAGCTACGAAGGGTATCGAGATCGCCGCTTACCTATGCGAAAGAAATGCGGCCCTTCTTACCCCTCTTTCACTCGTCGCGTTCGGACGCGTACCCATACGCGTAGCTCTCGTGGAACGAGTACCAGCTGTGCGTTTATTAACGACCACCATCGCGTCACGTCACGAGCGTACACGCCGGACACGCGAGTACGCGCGAACGTGTCTATTGTGCGACCACCACCGATCGCTTCGCGCTCTCCATAGACGCGAGAGCGAACAATTTGCTCTCGAGTGAACTATCTCGGTGCAGTCGCGAACTATAAAGTCCGAAGACCGGTTTACACCTGCTACGTACTCTGAAATAGGCTTCCGGCCAAGGAATTTATTTCGTGAATCTCAATTGAACATTATTCCATTTCGTTATTTTGCCCGAAATCTGACTCGATCATCCAATTCGGTTGCTTAATTTAAATTTAAAAAAAATCATTTGATATGAACGTTAAAATTGCAATTCGATAAAGAGTAGTCCCGTGTAAGGATACGTTACACTAAATAACAATTAATTTCAATATTTATTGCTTCACGAACGGCATGGCTAATTATTCTTGCCCAATACGTTATTTGCAATTAGCCTGAGATAAATATCGGAAGTCAGAAGCTAATTAACGTTATTAGTTACATGTTGAAATTAATTATTATGAATATTATTATATGGATATAGAGACTTTGCCGAGAGATCATATTGCCCAATTTCGCGGTCGGCTGTCGCGACCACAGGGAGCTGGAATTAACCAAGTTGCTGGAACGTGATTTGCATATACGATTTCATTTTACGGCCGTTCGCGCTCGCGATCCGCGAGACCATTGTGGGACGAGCGTGTTGCAGATTCGCAACGCTTATACGTACGTTCGGTAAATGAGACCGATATACTCCGATTCGCTAGCGCGTACACACACACACACACACACACACACACACACACACACACACACACACACACACACACACATCATACGTGCGCGCGCGCGCGCGCGTGTGTGTGTGTGTGTGTGTGTGTGTGTGTGTCCGTCTATCGATAGGCATTGGGTATCTACCGATTCGTAGCGCGCATCTTACACGGTGAAAACCGGATTCAGATCCGATACTTGAGCGAGCTCGGCTAATGAGAAACCCCCTTTTACAAGATGTCTTCTCCGTGCAGGCTGCTCCGAGAATACGCCGGCTCCTACCAAGAACATAATTCACGAAAAGAGGATCGCCGTTTATTAGCCGCGGGCTCGAAACATCCTGCGGATTGCTCTGGTATATTTCGAACGCGAGTATAAAGTAGGCCATTAGGAGAGGCGTTTTTACAATCTCAAATGTGGGAATTTTTTACACGCGACATTTCGCGTCGTTAAAATTAAGTATCTTCCGTAGAACATTCAGATTCATTTTTTTTGCAATACCTTCAAATAAAACACACTGATAAAAAAATTCAAAAAATTAAAATAAAAATTTCCTACAATTTCTAATTATTATTAGAACATTATTGGGAGGATTGAATATGTCGTTCGATTGCTGTCGTTATTGCGAATGAAAATTTAGAAATAATTTATCGAATTTATTTAATTAAATCCAATAAAATAGGCACTTTAGATCTTGACCGACCATATATGCTGCAAATCTCTATTGTCAAAGAATTAATAAATAATTTTTGCAAATTAGATTGTTTTTCGACTGCAAGAGAGAACTATTTTTCCTCTCTTGTCTTCTTTCAATTTATGTACTCAATTTATTTTACTTGACAGTGTTAAATATGTCCGGAAAGATTTAGTAACAATTGCTGGTGATAAAATCTCCTGCGATAAAGTCGTCGTCACCATCACGCCACGTGACACACAGTTTCCTCGGGCACACACGTGAAGAGAAGCGGGAAAATAGTCTTATCGCGAACACTGCCTTTCCATTTTCTTTAAAGTTGCCGTCGTAACGCCGACAAACCAGTTCTAAACGTGTATGCACCAATTCATACGATACACGTCTCCGAATATGCACTTTGCCGCTTGCAAAACTCTTACCGAGAACATTCCGCTAAAGGAGTCAAACCGGTGGAAATGGGAATTAAATGCGCTAGTAAATAATATTTAATTAAATCGATGGTTCCATAATCGTATAAAAAATAGACATATTTAATAATATTTAAAAAAGAAAGAGACAAAGAGAGAGAGAGAGAGAGAGAGAGAGAGAAGAGAGAGGGAAAATTTTCGTTTTTTTAATGTAAATTAAATAAATAGCAATAACACGTGCATCGCACGACGAGAACGATTGCTCGATCATCTTCTTGGGGATCGAGATTACGTTAATCGAGGTTCGCCTTTCTCGATGCAGTTTCTTTTTCTTCAGAACCGCTTTCGCCGCTTTAAACGAGTTCCAGCTCCCGCATCTGCCTGAATCGAACGTTGAAACATGCGAAGCTCTATTGTCTCTCGCAATTCTCGTGGAATTACGCATCTGGCCTGAATTCGCGTTTAAATCGTGATGAAACTCGTCGTAATGAGACACCGCGATGCAATGAACCGCCACCGTTGCGCGATATTGAAACATAACGGATTACCCGTAGCGTTCACAATCCAGAGCGTTTCACAAGAAGATATTTATATAAATCGGACAAATCGTCGAGAAATTGCAAATGAACATAACCCGGAAAGGAAAATGTTTGTTTTCGTTATCACAATCCTTTTGCTATAAATTAATATAATATCGAACAGCAACATACTACGACGAATGATGAAACCGGCAGCGAATTCGATCGAAAGAGATGTATAAGAAATTGACGGACAGATAAATAAATCATTACGGCACACATTCGACATATTTTCGAGAAGCATAGAGACGTATCCCAAGTACCCTTTGCACAATTTCGCAACGTACTCGTCCTTGAGAAACGCGGAGTTATGAAGATTCGCTGGCGAATTTCGCTTTGCGGCGGGCTCCATGGGGCACCATCGAGCTCGGCGATTAAGCGCAATTACGCTTCCTCCGGCTATCTCTCCCGGCCGGGCAGCATTTTCGTCGTCCGCGAGAATACGGCACGGAGTAACCGCGAGTTTATAGCCTCGTTCGTCCGGTACGAATCCGCCGGCGCGGCGCGGCGCGGCGCGGCGCGGCGCGGCGCGGCGCGGCGTGGCGTGGCGGGATCCGACACAAAGCGAGGATCGCGCGCGGTGGCTACGCGCGATGGATCTCTTCGTTTTTCTCTTTTATATCTCCGCTTTCTCGGCAGACGAGAAGCGCCGACGGAACTGACGGACGGAAGCATCCATTCAGCGTCGCGTCGCAACGAGAGGGCCTCGGCTCCGCGCGAACCTCACGTGAAAACCAACGATATCGCCAATATCGCCAATATAATCGATGCTGGATGAAGCTCCACGAGTCGACTGTTTTGCCGATGATAACGGGAAGCGCTTGACAGCGAGATAAAAGCGAGGGACATACCTGCTCTTTCTCGGGTATCCATCTGAATTGGTTGCGCTTGAACGCGCGAAACGACAATGGCTTGAGGGTTATTCCTTTTTCTCGCGACTACCGCAAAATATTTTTCACTTAACCGAAGATCGATGGTCGAAGAATTAGAATGAAGAATGCAAAGTTTTATTCGAAGATTCAGTCGTGCTCTTTTGTATCTTCGATATGGTCCAGATAAATATATAGATGAACGCAGCATAAAAAGCGACACTTTAAAACTATATAAATCAACAAATCAGATTCCATTGCACTCGATAAAACAACATTAAAGAGTCGAGTTTTTGCCAATGATAATATTATCTTTAATTTTAGAAATGTATTAAAATATAATTTTAAAATATAATAATTAAAATTATTATATTATTAATAATTAAAATATAATTGAAATAAATTTATGATTTAAATGTATTTTTTATTTTGTAATAAAATTTATTCTTTGATCAAATCTCATTTATGCACGTGTTACAATCTAATAAAAGATTTTTCCGTTTTAAACAGTTTTTTAGGGAATCTTTGGGGAGTCTCGTGGCAATAACTCATATCAATACCGTGACGAGAGTCTTTTCTCGAAACGAGCGTTACGCTCGATAATCCCGTTTGCAAAAGTGAGAACCGCGCATTTTCCCGCGGAGCGACCTCAAAAACCACGGCTGAGCGCCACTCTTCGGATCAACGGTGCCGCGACGGACTCTTTCGCGGTCGTAAAATTTCTCGCGTCGTGTGCGAGCATGCGAGCGGTTACCGATTCGCCGCGGTTTGCAGATCGCGTGGATCGGGAACCGCGACCACAACCACTTCGACGGATCTTCTGCGACGAAAAGAGCCGGGATCAACGACATTTCCTCGCGCACGACGCGGATTTCTTCGGCAAACATCTCGACCAATATGTCGTACAATTAAACTCCTTCAATATGTACAATTAAATTTCGTTTGAATCATAAAATAAATCGAGCAAGAATCTAATAATTTGGTCCTACTAAGTTTGCTTCGTAGATCTAACGATGAATCTGATAAAGCAATCCGATGATTCTAAATATAATATAATATAATTCTATATAGTAATATTATACTATATAATATAGTATAATTCTAAAGCTAGCCCCCAGCTTGCTGTCGTAATTAAAAATCATCGTCATTGTTAACGCACAGTGTGCGTTACAGCATTATTCATAAGTGCGAACTTTATAAAAGTTTTGAGAGCCCTTCGCTACGCGTGAGTCACTCGTGGTACCACCTACATTGCGCGTCGTCGAGGATAACACCGAGCCTCCGCGACTGTTTCGCAAGGCGAAACGCTGTTCATCCTTGATTTGAAGCCCAAAGATGAAAGCCACGCATTACACGCGATGATCTCTCGACAAGATAAGAGATGCATCCCATTCTTTAGAGCGTCATACATCCCTCATGATGTATGCGTTTCGCCGGTGGGTGTCCAAGAGTGCTCTCCACGGTAATACGCCCTGCCAACGGAAGACTCGTCAGAACTCGAGGCTATCGTGGAAGATTGCAGTCTTTATTAGCCGCGGAATAACCGACATTTTGCGAGTTTCCTTTTTTCGGCCGACCGACCGGACACAAAGCAGATACAAGTCCCGCGGCAATCCCGCAGCTTCCAAGCAACAGCGTAGAATCGAGAAAAATGCATAAATAACTCTACTTGTCTTTATTATTCATCAAGTCGCTTCTACTAACAACTTCAGAATTTCCATTATTCGCCGAGTTCGTGCGTAAAAGACGGATCCGCGCGTGCAAGCGTCATCTGTAATAATTGTCTGCAGAACACATGTAATTCATTATTCCGGTCGTTACAATTCTATATCATCAATTTACTATGACAAAAGCTCCTGCGGTTGGAGTTAATAACGAAAAACGCATACCGTCAGGAATCGTAATTTAATTACACGAGCCCGCATTTATAACGAACGGGTGGAAATCGCATAACGAATATTTCAATAGTATTATATAGTATCCGGATTGCTAAATGGAGATTGCTAAATTATTGCGAATAAGCGTGTTTTCTTCCGCAATTGTTTTAACAAAGTACTCTACTTCAATAAATCATATTAATATGCATTCACCGTCATATTATGATTTTAATCAATTTTGCAATAAAGCTATTTTTCAACCAAATCCATCTGTCAAATGAAGGGAGGCAAATCAATACTCGTCTCGCCATTGCGAAAGGATGTATTGTCTAAACAACAATGTAATTGTTATCGACATTCGATATACCACCAGACGTAATCATATTGGATCAATAGCATATAAACATATCATCGACCGTTGCTACATTTCAGAATACACTGGAATATGTATGATACTTGTATGTATTCTCTTTTCCATATGATATTGATATTTCAAGATTGATATATTTCAATCCGAGTTCTTCGACGTTTTTTAAAATGACAAAATAAAATTGCAAAATAAAAGTGCAAAAGTATAAGCAATAAAAATACAAATTCAACGAAAGGAATAGAATAGAACAGAATTTATTTGCACTTCAACCTTACAGCCAAGAAGGGGACTTAGTTTACAAAATTACTCAACCACATTCGTCCTTAAATTAATTTATTTCAAATTTATTTCAACCGAGAGGAAAAATGATCAGACGCAAAGATCCTGTCTCTCGGGAGGGATGCCAGTTGTTATTTAAAAGTGCAAAGATTATTTACGCTTCTGTGATAACCGGACGGATTATCCCTTTACGGCGCGAATATATCACGGCGGACTCTCCCACGCGCAAGCACGAAACCGACACGAGCGGGTCCGACGAGTCCCGGCATAACGACGACGGACTCTCGATATCGATAAAATGATAATTTCGCCGCTCGTCGACCGGAAAGCAACGGCGCGCCGCGCCGGTTGGCGAGGCACCGTGAGAGAAAGAGCTCACGACTTCGCCACGGCTCTTTTCGAGGGGGTAACACTTGAGGAACGAACGGTACATAGCCGAAGGGAACGCTCGCTCCCGCTGCCGCCGCGAAAAGGAGAGACCGGGCGAGAATAAAGATCGGGCGAGAGGCCGCGGCAGAAACTAAAGCTGCCTACTGTTCTCTTATTGGATCCTGTTTCGACCGCGAACCGCATCGGCACCGCAAGCACTGACAAAAAAAAAAAAAAAAAAAAAAACGCGCCCGCGGATGTGCGAACCGGCGAATCGCCATTAAGTTTCCTCGGCGAGAAACTTCATTATGCAAACGCGTAGTTTCTATTCGCCGATTGTTCTCTCCACTTAACCGAAGAAAAGTTTTTCTCGGATATGATATTGTAACGTTTCGAAAGAATTTCATTTTGACGAATAATTTGATTTTCACTTTTTTGAACCATTGCATGCATCGTACTGTAGAAAAAATAAAGTAAAAGTGAACGTTTAATATTTCCGCTGCGATTACACGTACCAGATGACCACGGTTGTTTTGTAATTAATTAATTAATTAAAATTTAGGAAAAGATACTTGACGCTAGTACGTGATAAATTTAACAGTGAGAAATATGTAATTAAGTTAAAATTATAATTTGGATTCTCCTTAATTCTTCTCCTCAATTAGATTCTGGATAAAAAAAAAAAATTGCTTAAAAAAGAATTCTGATTCGATTATCTTGGCGATGCATGCGTCAAATGAGATGTCTGTGCAAGAATTAAGATATGTAACTGCAGATTTACTGTAAATTGCAGCTTCTGAAAAAATTCACCTCGGAAAGGATAGAACGGCGTTACCCTTCCGCATCGCATTCAGTCACAATGATCGGAATCGCGAGGTCGACCTCTCGACAAATTACTTCGTGCAGCCGGAAGGCGTGTTTTAGATTATGGTAATACGGCTTTCTCAATTTCGTATCGGGCAACTGTTAAATCACCGCAAGGAAACGAAATTCTAATTTATAGTCGTTAGATGATAATAAATGAGTTTAAGAGCGAGGGAACTTCTCTTTTATAAAAATAAAGAAATCCTGGGAGAAAGTTTAAACACAATAATGTCCTGACCCATGAGAAATATCTCAGTTTAAACTCAGTTCACAGAAATTTATCTTACTTCTGTTACAAACTTGTGTATTGTTCTAAAATACCTTATATAAGTTTAAGAATCGGCTAAAGTGCACAAAAACGCAAAGAACTTTATCCATTTTATATATAGATTCGAGCCAATTGTGTCTGAAACAGAGATGAATCGTATGTTAAATTGTAGAGCATAAAAAAATAAATAAAAACTGCATAAGTGCCAATAGTTAAAACAATTGCAGATTAATAGTTATGACTATTATCATCAATGTGATATGTAAGATACATTAATTTTGCTATTTATGCTTGCAAAATGTTTTTAATTAATTGATGGTCTTTTATAATATTATGTAATTAAAAATATTTCTAGCTTCTTTTTTTATCCATCTTTCTTTATTCATCTCCTTCCTCCTCATAAAATTTATTCTTGCGTCCAATCTCTGCCCTCCTCGCAGGCAGAGAAAGCAAATACTGCATATCTTTCGGTGTAATTTTTTTGAACATATTTCACTTAGCTCAGTCTCTGGGCGTACGTTATGTCATGGCAGAAAAAACTCAGAATAATGATTAAAAAACTCAGAATCGACAATGTCTATAATGTCTTGGATATCATCCTTGAACATCTCCATCCTGGAGAGAAAAATACACAAATGATGAATGTACTGTAGATTGCTATATCTACATCATGTCATGTTGCATCTAAGATATGCCAAATATCTTTCTGAAGATATATGGATATCTTTTAGAGATATTAGTGACATATTTTTCAGCTTCGATAGTTCTGATGATAAATTATCGAACGAGTAAGACGAAATCTTTAAAAGATTATAACTGCCTCGTATTTCTTCAGAGAACTTAAAACTAAAATTGGACACAATAAAGGAAATATTAAGAATAAATATTAAATTTTATCAGGAATAAATATTAAATGAAAATTCAGAACTATAAGATACAGCTATATTTTATACTTACTTGTGTCCATCGTGCGTTACATCTCATCTTTATTCCGAATTTTCATTTCCAAAATTTCCTGTTCCTAATAATTCCTCCATTGTGCGCAGGGCCTAATTTAATTTTTAATAAAAATTTATATTATTATTATCCACAAAATAGTATACAATTGATAAATATACGCGATTAGCCCGAAATGGACGAAATTCTTTTGATAATCGCGAAAACACATTCAATCGTATTATTCTGCATCTTCCTACTTTTCAATTTCTTAATTATCGATCCATCAAAAATTCCCATGTCATTTACGGATTGGTATGAAGAAATACTGTCCGCTTAATTTATTCGCGTAGATAAACGGCATGTAAAGGAATAGATCAGATATCCTATGGTATTTACGCGTCGACGCCCAATGGATCCCGGATCCCGTTAGGCCGTCGTATGCGTTCATCCGCGGAGATGTGCGGAAAAATCCGCGTGATTACACGTGCGCGCACGCGGCGAACGCGCGCGTCGTGCATAATGAAGGAGCGGACATCGTCGCCGAGATGAGACGAGACACGACGCGGACGCGGACGCGGACGCGACAGGACGCGGCGTGAATGGCCGTTACGTCATTTATCTTGCGGAAATCGTAGGACTCGCGTCGCGAAATAGCCGTCGCCGTCCGTGCGTGTCCCATCGTGCATCCCGCGTGCGTATCTCGTGTCCACGCGTGTGCGGGCGGCACACGTAGGTGCGAGTCGCGTACGTAAGGCACGCGTGCGCGGAGGAATACGAATGTGTCGTACCGGTGGTTCGACGTTTCGAGGAGGAAGTCGTATTCGACGGAGAGAAATCGTATTACCGTAGGGTATCATCGTGCTCGGGAGATCATTCATTTGAGATACGCTGCGGAGAGTTTGGATATCGTCGATCGCCGACGTGCGACGGGATAAAAAGTTACAGGCTTGACGTACGGTTATTGCGGTAAGAGATTTCGCTCGTGCTTCCTCGTCACCTCGTCGCGAATATGCTGATTGAACAGCAGTCAAAGGTGCCAAACGCGTAATTATACAGGGTGTTCTAATCGCGGCAGCTTCCCTCCGAGAAAGACGAATAGCTCGGTGTCGAAGGTACCGATATGAAGTTTTACATTTTTTTAGGCGCGCTGATTGCAATTCTTCGGATCGCGCCATGGGAATAACGAACCTGAAATTAACTTGATGCGCTCCACGCGACTTTATTCCCGTGAGTTAGTTAGTCGGATCCTTGCACCTTTGAAACGTACGCGAACATGAATATATTACATTCCGCCCGTCTTCGCTGAACGCGTCGCCTGATAATGAATCTCGGTGGAGGAAAGTCGCTGCCTTTATGACGTTCTAGTCGATTAAGCGCGATGTAATCGCAGCTGCCCGCCGGCAGACGCGCGTTTCCTCCGCGTCTTCTCTCGCTCGCGTCGGATTGGCGTCGGCGACGTAATCCAATTTGATGGCGACGGCGTCCTCGCGCGAGACGTCCGCCCCGGGAGTCGTCCATTTCCACTGCGCGTTGTGTCATCGCAGATATTACTACTCATTTATTGATATATCTGCCCCTGAATATTTATCCAACTCGAATAATAAAGTCTCGAAGTTGAATTACGAGCGGGCTATTATTGAATCTTCATCGATATAAAGATATGATATATATATATATATATATATATATATTTTTTTTTTTTTTCATAAAAAGACAACGCTGATTTCCTGCTCGACACAGCGAAGCAACTCGCGAGCATCCCCCGTCGTTAATGCCGTGTGTAGCGTGGCTATAATAAACACGTGGATGTTAATGAAATACAGTCGTAATTTATAGAGCGCTGTATAAGTCACGACGGTATGCGAAAACGATGCTAGGCGTGGCAACCGGAGGCGCGCGCTCGGAGTGATCTCGCTCGTGGACGGGAATCTCGAGAGGACAAAATGATAAGAACACTTCGCGAACAGTCCGGATTCTCACGCGTGTACTCGCGTTATCATCCCACCGGGATGATATCCGATTCGAAACGTAACGCGACGACGTCTCGATGGGCGCTATCGTCCGCGACGCGGTTTGAAGCTAGCTCTATCATCGATGTTAACGGTAACAATAATCGTTCCGATCGGAATTATGAGTACTCGAAATTTCCATGCGAAAGAGAGCCGTAAACGTTACCGCCCTTTGAATTCTTAAACATTTACAGCGCGCTATGTGGAAGCGGCCTGCCTCGTGCCTCAAAAGTGAATCAAAGGCGAATAAAATCATTTCGCGACGTCGCACAAAATGGGGAACGGTAACGCGTGATATGGCCGGCAGAAATGTGTGATACGGTTTCCGAATGAAGAATTATTCCCTTGGCATAGTTTCGCGGGAGTATTCTAAATAAAAAAACACCTGATGAAAGTGATAGGCGTGGCACATCCCACAAAGGCACGGTGCATAAAGAGGCACATCAAAGATAACGATTCACAATACCGACCGAATCATAACGGGTGCATAATGCGCCGAGGGAAAGATTGCGACGATTATTATGTGAAGCGTCCGTTCTCCAGCCGTCGCGCAGCCATTCTGTCGCTCCGAGCAACAACTAAATGAACGAGATTTATCATCTGTTAGTGTCTAGCTAGTTTCGATAGCCTCGAAACGCCGCCGCTAATTGGGTCGTGCGACACGAATGCGTTACTCCAAATTGGCTGGCTAAACGTGTCACGCGCAAAATCGGCGGATGATAGAACACGATAAATCACGTCGGCGGAAGTGCAACACCAGCATTGTCGGCCAGGCACGCTTCGACCTTCAGACACATATGTGCAACTGCAGTAACTAGGTCAGGCTCCGAATCGATATCCGTCGGTGATGAAAAACAACATCGTAGAGCGCGATTATTATGAGAAAAGGACTTCCAGCTGGGTAAATGGTGAAATTATTATACGAAATATTAAAATCGATTTCTACATGAACACTTTTGCTGGCAAATCATTTGGCCGAACACAGATTTAAAAATCATTTTGAGGAGTCTTCAAAATTATTATGTATGACATTCAAATTGATTGTCAGAAGATTAAAAATTGTTACAGTTATTATCATATTTAAGCCTTATATAATAATAATTTTGATTGTCCAACGAAATTAGTTTCAAATTTGTATATTTGCCAGAAAAATTGTTCTCTCCGCGTGAATATGACATAAATTACAAAAATAAGTTCCCAAGTAAGTATAGGAGTACAAAGCGGTTAGTAGAAAATATTAGAATTAAAGTTTATTTTCTTGGATATTGCCATCATCATAAAGAATATCGAAGACATTATTCTTCTAGAGAGAGAGAGAGAGAGAGAAAGAGGGAGAGAGAGAGAGAGAGAGAGAGAGAGAGAGAGTGCCGTAATTTTCTTCCATTATTATTATTTATGATTTACGATCACGTTTATCGAAATGTCATATCAAAAGCGCTTTGCAACCCTTAGAGGAAAAGACATTCCCCGTCGCGCCTCCGTAGCCGATGTAAACAAGCCGATGTGACGAATGAGAAAAAGACCCGGCGTGGATGAAAGAACAAGATGTACCGCAAGTTCGTCGAGAATGATAGCCCGTCAAGGCTGCTGCTTGACAGTCTGACCCCGTGCCACGACGCTGCGACGATATATTTGCCACTTGGATGTGCTTAGAAGGGACTTCTCATTCGCGTTTCTTAATGGTCTATTATCGGACGGTCCATTGCAGGGAACGCTTTAGCGAGGACCGCCACGCCTGTCGCACGGAAATTATGGGATGGCGTAACACAATGGTACATAAAACGCGCGGTAACAAATTAACATGGGTCATCGTAACTTTGACTTGTGTTTTAATCTCCTCAATACAGTTTATACGGTGTAATTAAAATGTCAAGGGTCTTTTCGATGCGGTAAACCGAACTAGGATCACAATTAATTTCCGTCTCCATTTTACAACGCGCGGAGTATTTCAAAAGACAAAACATTTCTTCAGTCGTGACATCATAATATTTTATTCTAATTTATTTAGAAAAAACAACAGCAGAGGTAAAATAGCAAAAGTATAAGAATGTTATATGATTTTTCAAATAAACGTATCAAACGTTGTCTTCGTAGCACTTTCACTTTTGATTTTCACTCTTTCCTATCGTAAACAAAAAAATCCGAGATAGATTGAACACCGAGAAAACCTTTCAAAGAGACCGCCACGTGGAATCGAGCGACGACGGCGCTCGTGAGTTCCGTGTCACGCCGATTATGCAACACACTCTGCACATGCTGCGTAATACTTTATCTTCGTCTTCGTTTTCATGAAAAATCGTGAGAGAAAATAATTATATACGCCGCATCTGCCGCGGCAACACGCACGCGTAAAATCGAGTATCGGTATTTGTGATGTGACGTTTGTGCCGTACGTAAAGTACAGCTTGGAGTCCTCAAGCAGGTAGCCTCGACTGGTCCAATGACTGCAGCCATCTGTTCGCCAGCACGAAAGCCTCGCGCACGCGTAAAAGAGTGAACATCGGAGGTATAGATATCGCAGATTTCAAGCGTACTCGGAAATTTCAGCGGGACACTCGTAACCGATTGCCAAACGCAAATATTTGTTAATGCCAGTTGCGTAGACAGAATTATTATATCGAGGAAGATAAGATACTAACTAATTGGAAATGCATATTACTTCTTATCCGAGTGGAATCTACAACGGAACTATCGATTAAATGTATTATGCGCGCGCCTACACGGAGTCGATTTAAATTAGCAACGCGATTCTTCGAATGCTGTTATAACGATGTAGAAAAATTAGAACAGAAGGCTATCGCGCGTCATCGTAATTCGCAACATGAAATACGAACGAGATTCGATCTACACGATTTCCGATTGTCTGATTATTATCAATTGTATTCCACTTTCCTCTCTCGTTGCTTATAAAAACCAGTACGCGAGTGCCTCGAATAAACTCTGCGTTGGCTGTAACATGAACATCAATGCGTAAACAATGCGTTGTTGTTGAAAATTAGAAGCAAAGCGAACGCTTGGAAATGACATAGGCTTTGACCGGTCCAGCACCGACTGGTATTTCATTTTGGTAATTCAATTTCGCACAATTACACGACATCCATCGCTGAAAGTATCCCTGGAACTCCTATTCGATGAAGCAATCAGAACCACATAACAGCGAATTCACGCACAATGTGCAAAAGTTGACGCGCGCGCGTCATTAATTACGTTGTTACTCATTTCGTTCTGACGCGGACACGCGTAAAAGACAGAAACGCGCTAACGTTACACCACGGGACACGATCTCTTCCATCGTGCGATCGTACTGAACCTCGTTAACCTTGACATTTTGAGCGACTCTCTTGCCTCGCGTTTATTTTAGAAAGGCAGAACGACACGTACCGTGACGAATTCCTACCCTGCGGGTCGATAAGCGATACTATTGAATACGACACGATCGCTCCTATCATCATCTATTTATGTGTAGACTCGACCAGAAACATGACTCCTCTCAATTGCATATCCTTATACTAACGTGAGTGCCCGTTTTCTCCCGATAACAAAAATCCAATCCGTCATTTCTCGCAACTTCTTCATCTTTCACGTTCGAGTTTTCCGATATTTTCAAAATAAAATCAGCTGAAGACTATAAGAATTTATTCAGTTTAACTTGTAATAACCTCAATTTCACTTGTAATAACCTAGTAATCGTTTACGCCTCTCTCATGGAAAAATATCTCGCAAAAATTGTTGCTTCCAGACTTTTCTGACCTTATTTTTAATTGTTATAATTCTCCCAATGTCAATGCTCTTAGTAAAAATATTTCAAGGGATTTTCTCATATTCTCTCCAAGTTCTTTATAATTTAATTATTTTCAAAAGAAGGAAATTACAAATTTGATGACGAAGCGTTTTATAATAAGCTCTATAATTATACCTGGTAGACACACGCTTTCGTTTTATTTTCATATTTTAATTTAAGTTATATTTTATTTTATATTTTAAGTTTTAAAAATGATAATTTGTAGATTTTAAGCTCAACGAGGATTTAATTTTAACAGAATTTT
This sequence comes from Pogonomyrmex barbatus, assembly GCF_055798465.1. NCBI lineage: Eukaryota > Metazoa > Arthropoda > Insecta > Hymenoptera > Formicidae > Pogonomyrmex > Pogonomyrmex barbatus. Next base: position 4,983,932 of record NW_028297193.1, read on the forward strand.
AACAGAATTCAGCAAAATGCAATCACGGATAATCGTCAAAGCGAAGATTGAACGAGGGTCACTGTTCACCAGGAAATATGCTAATTTCTGGATGAAAATACTGCAGAAGAAGAAGAAGAAACCGTTGGCGTCAGAGGTTAGTATGCCTCTCGGTTTCTCATTAATTAATCCGACCGCTCCCCTGATTATCTCACGCGTTGTGTTTTTTATCGGTTCGAATCAGATCTTTCTCAGGGGACCGTGCGTACTTTCCCCAGACACTTTCTTACGCAACAATACAAACTCGTGTTACACTTCGCGTGTTTCCATTCCCGCGGCACTGCGTGATCGCACGACCGTGATAAACCCGTGAATCTTCCCAATCGAACGGACTCCAGGAATCCATCGTTTCGAGCGAATTGCATATTCCGTGCGATTGTGCAAATTATAAATTCCGAACGTTCGGACTTGGATCAGGTATTGCGGTATAAGATTCCGAAGAAACGACTCGACATTTTTATTTCTCTAAATGTGAAAGAGATCGCTAAGCTTTACGATTTCAAGTTGTATTCACCCATCGTCAATCAAACTGATGTACTCAATTCATTTATATGTAGATGTAAATTTTGCTGTTATTTTTTTATTATTCTTGTTATTTTTCTTGAAAATTGTTTTAGTCTGCACCGCGATAGAAACTATTTTATATTAAAACTATACACACACAATTTCGACAACACTCGAAATTTTCACACGATGTATCCGTTACTTAGAAATAATTTTTTTTTTTTAAACATTGAATAATTCTTGAATCTTACTCTACTGGTGGTGCAAAGTTACTCTCCTGCCGGTGCAATTTAATCCTGCGCCGCGGTAACGTGAAACGGCAAATATACAAGTAATATGATCACGGCGTGTTGAGAAACGACATTAGCGACCGGCTTGGCCGTTTCTGAGTAACATGTGCTCAGACTCTTAAAATCCATCCGGCTGATACATTCAGTGCCGGCCGGTTAATTTCTTTTATACACACGCAAAGCCGGAAGAGCCGGCCACTTAACGAGTCGATGCGCCGAGGAAAGAGACGTCGTAACGGGATGTAACGGGTCGCGACTTTGTCCCGCGTGCTCGCGATGATCCCCGAGGATATTTCCTCGATCAGTCAGCGTGTACAAAGTACCACCGTTCCGTCGGCGTGATTGCGGCATTTGCAACGCAGGTCCTAACGAGCTACCTATTGCAAACCGACGAGCCCCCCTGGACCTCGTACTTCGTCCGGTATGCCGACGTGGTGAACGATCAGCGGGGAATGTCACACTTCAATTGGCCGGCGGGCGGCAGCAATTACCACGTACTTAGGACCGGCTGTTTCCCGTACATCAAGTATCACTGTAGCAAGCGGCCGGTGCAGGATCTCAGCGGCGAGGACAGATTCTTCAAGGCGATCAAGATATTGAATCTTGGTAGGTTGGTAGCGGACAGCGTCGGACGCCCGGATCGGGGAAGAAAAGAAGTCCGCATTCGGAAACATCGGCCTTGTTCGTTTACGCCGTTCGGTCGCCGGCGTGATAAACCGACGTGCTCGTAAATCCTATAATTATCGCAAAGACGAGATGTCACGGCATCTCGATATTAATTTTAACGAGGTTCTCGGAACGCTCTGGAATCGCTATTACCTTAAAAGCGAGTAATTGTTAATTAAAACCAAAGAAAACAGAGAAAGAGAGCTCCTGAGAATTTAGTTTAATTACATGGGAAGGGCACTTTTGCTATCTAAAAGTTTAATCAGATATAGGTTTGAAAATAATTTTGTTGAGTCATCAAAATATTTATAGTATTATATTTAAATTAGTTGCTAGAATATCAAAATTTTTTATAATATCATCATCATATATATTTAATACATAATAATTATGATGACTTAACAAAATTATTTTCAGATTTATGTCTGGCAAAACTTTCAAAAAAATCATTATTTCCGCGTAAGTTTAGGCAAAACTCTTACTTTCTCAGCATTTCGAAACTTGAGAATTAAACTTTTCAAGAGCGAAATATTATTATAGCTTCACAATTTCTCCTAACGACAATGCCGGCTTCGAATTCGCCAAGGAATCTTTTCGTCGCTAAAACTAAGGTCGGGAGTTCTGAGGCACCCCGTAAACTCCTAACTAGTTCGCCGGCTGATTAATTGAATTCAATTTGTATCTAAAGTAATGATCGGAACACGGCGTCGAGAGAGAAACCGCATGTTATTACCAGGCGGTCTTATTTGGTTTAATTTCCGAGACGACCGAGAAGAAACGTGAGACGACTACGTCGACGGCTACAACAACGTCGTCCTTCCACGGCCAATGTCTTGTCTCGATGAGTGCTCTATCGATCTGGAATTAGCCATGGCGAACGAGTTCAGCAATGCGAGGACTCGATAATCCCCCTTCTGACTTCTTGCCCCCTTACATTTGTTCGAAACACCAGGTATCCCCACTCTGATGTACGGACTGGCCGCGACGCAGCTTATCCGACACCACGAGATCGTGAAGACGCCCGTGGGTGACGTGACCATCTACTTCTTGCTCCCGGAGGACAAAGGCTCGCCGTACTGAAGCTTACGACCTGCACCCTGCGACGCTAATCTACGTCGAGTCCTGCATCACAATCTTTCTCGGAGATGACATTAACGGCAACGAAATACAGAGCCATACCATTTATACTCGCCACTCCTTTCTTTTCCTTCTCTTCTCGTTATTCCGCCGAGTACTCGATTGTAGAAGCGCAAAGGCGCAAAAAAAACCTCTCAGGCGCGGTAAACATTCTGTTCATTTACGAAACTGCCTTACTAATTTCCCTGAGAGAATGGAGAAGATATAGAAATAATAATTTAGAATACTCGTAGGAAAGTGCGACAGATATTTATCCAAAACGACAAGAACAAGCTGAACCTTGAAACACTCTTTTCCCTCTATCTTCATGACGATCGCTTTACAGCGGAACGTAATCTTGAAAGATCTTAAAACGCCATATCATGATCTCGGCTATAATGAGCAGTGGAAATTTAAAGTTCGGTATCATAAAAACTAGTCTAGTTATCTCCGACTCGATAGATAGCGCGTGCTAATCACAACACCTCGTCCATCAGTCAATTAAAATCGCGAAGGCTTTCATCAGCCAGTCGACGGTGCCAGTCATGTATATGAATCCACGGGTAATCGCGATAATTTCGCATCAGGCTTCGGGGGGTCTAAACGCGAGCTCTTTAGACGCTTCAACGCGCCGATAAGCGCGAGGGTCTCATTAATGAGGACGCCTGCCAGCGATCCGTGTGTGGAAGGTGCGATGGTGCGAACGCGCATAGCCAGAGCGATTTTCTAATCAACCACCACTCGCGTGTTCTCTCCGCAGTCCAATGATGCATTAACGTCGACCCGACCGGGAGCTTCTCCATCCCCGGACTTGTTATCGCGGAGGACATGCGTGTAACGTCAACAGCGAAAATTCTCCCGTCGTTCAAACCCGGCGCTTAATTCCTCCCCCCGTTATTTTATGCTTAATTAATTGTACCTTAATTTTTTTCACGTTTGAGATTGAGGTGTGCTCGTCTGCGTTACCAGCAGAACACCATAATTTTTGTACCGGTTTAATTTTGTATTAATTTTATAGATTTGAAAATTCTTTTTTACAATTAAAGTTTATGCGTTAATACTTGTCTATAAGCATATAAATTTTGTATCAAAAACAAGAAGACTTTTTATAATTAAAATTTCTTTTATCATTTGATACTTTAATATGGCGTCAAATCGCATCAATATCTGTTTATATAAAAATTTTGCAGCTACTGACATTGCTAGACTAGAAAAATTACATAAAAAAACAAGGTTGAGTTCTTAAAATTAGGCTAATTACCTAATGTGATATAAAAAGTCGATACAAAAATTTGTTTATAGAATTTATGTATGAGTGTATGTATGAATATATAAATATATCTATGCATATATATAAACGCTTTCGTTGGAGTTCGCTGGTCTGTTCAGCATCACCTCAAGATTACTTTTAATCTGCATAGTAACACGAGACTGAACATTATCCGTAATAGCTGCAACTATGTAACGATTTGCCAATTATTAATATTTAACTATCGTTCGAGCATTAATAATAAGTTATCACTGTTTCTGCAACCGTGTCGAATCTGGAAACGAACGAACGTATGGTGAAAGTAAAACAGAAGTAAAACGCAGAAAATCAGAAATGACCCGGGACCTTTTTCACGAGCAAATCAGGTTAAAAGCGTTATCAGGTGTTACAGGTGCAGCGATATTTGGATTTCACGCAACACCGGCGACAGATAAAAATTCGCCGTTGGCGCGAACCGTGATGTTACGCAATGACATTTCGAGTCTTTTCCCGGACGTTTGCATTTACACTTCGAAAGTTTTCACCGTTTCGAATGCAAACGACGCCACCGCCGGTGACAACGCACGCACTTCCCCGAGTGGTCGTTTATCACTCGACGATTACGTCGATAAACAAATAAAATAAATGAAAGCCGGATTAAAAAAAGCATTAATTAACCTGCTGACTTTCACATCGGCATTTTAAGACTTTCACCGGTCCCTTACGTCCTGTCACGGACAACGTCTTCAATCTTCCTTTTCACGTGCACAATATTCTCATCTTCCATTAACGAGGCGTAATCCAAGCAGTATCGCAAAAGGACGAAAAGCGCGACGGTATATTGTACTATTTCCCCATAAGCATAAGGCAAAGCTTTATCGTAAGGGCAATTAAGAAACGTGAAACATAGAGCTGTTTCGAGATATGAAATACCTAGGCACTCGTACGAGCAAGATTCTTATTTGCAGTATTTTCAAGGATTTAGTAAACGGCGTGAAGTCTTACTAGGATTAGCAAAGCCCCACGGGATCAGTTGGGATTTCACTGATAACGACAAAAATTCTGTATTTTGCGACACGTACGTTTGCAATCTTTATCTAAGATCCTATTGATAAATTGATAAAAAATATCGCTTAAGAAATATTCAGCGAAATATTTATTACAATTTTTATTCACATTTTCTTCCGATAAATCAGTGATTGATCCTAAAAATTTTTCGCGCCGGTTATCTCACCGATCGAACCCGACGAACCGGTGTATTCGGGCGTGACGATTATCAGTCGATTCAATCCGGAATTACTCGAGTGTTTAGTGCACATTAAACACGGTTCAGTATCCAATCCATAAGTAGATTTTCCTAGAAAAATCGTGCAATCGGCCAGACCCTTTCGAGATCCTTCAAATGATTTTCTCGGTTAAGTTAAGGATGAAAGGGAACGAAAGAAAAAGAAAGAAAGAGATAGGACGAGGTGGGAGCGAGAAATTTACGAAGCTAGGAATGCTCGTTAGGAATGTCGTGAAAAGCTAGTTATGCTGATTAGATCAAGTTTACATATCGAGAATGTGCAATTATATATATTAATGGTATCATCTCGGCGCGTTTCTGCCAGGACGATCAGCGCCGCAAAAGTCGCGGGGTTGAAAGCAACGACGGTTTTCGCGGGACAGGATGGCGATAACGATAATAGGACTTAGCAGTTACCATGCCGATGCAGTCGTGCTAAATAACGTCGTGCAAAAGGCAGGATAATTGACAGGAACGAAGGGGGTCCCGATTACAGCGTATTATTTCCTGCGGTTTCACTTCCTGCGCGTTATCTTTTCTGATCTGGACATATATTGCAAATATTGAAACAAATTTTACGCAATTATGATATTCAACCTAGGCATCAATTAATATCATATTAAATATCTATATTTAATCTAATTTAAAATCTATATTTTGCATGTAGAAAACGCGCAATAAAAAAAGCAATATTAAATTTCTTTCCGTTTCTTTCTTGTCAAAGGATAATCATATCTCTAAATGTCATCCGGGCATCAAAATAAGATACACTATTATTATATTGTATCTAAAAACAGGCTAAGGCGATTATTTAAAAAAAATAATTTATGATATAAAATAAATTATGATATAAAATTTTATTTAAGCGGCTTCTTTTGCTATGAATTCCTTCACACAGATTCGGACTTTTCTGCGCGAATAGGTTTTTATCTCAAAAGAGCGCACGCGTTATACAACTGTGCAGCCTCCGAAGCCATCACGAGATGAACTCTCAGAGCGGCATATCTGCATCACGCGCAATTAATTTTGCGCGAGGCTTACGAGCGCGCTACATTTGCATGTTCCGATGACCGTGGCGCTATTCTAAAGATAGTATCTGCTTGTAACCAGGAACCCACAGCGGCATTAAACGCTTCAACAGACTTCGATCGCTGACGCGTAAAATTCACGAGACAAAAATCGCGAGAGCTATCGCGCATCATGAATATAAAACAGTCGTAAGTTTAAAAGCGGCTCAAATTAGTGTCTGATTTTGGATAACTTAGGAGCGACTCTTTTGGCAAATAATAAAAATGGATGGACTAATATGACTAATATACAAATCTTCTCGACGCCATGCAAATTTAGTCTCGTAAAGAAATCTCTTACAAAGTGATCCTTATTCGAGGTTTGTGAATTGCGGAAATCTGAATTCGTATTTAAGCTTCGTTGGTGATAAAATCCTGTCTGGGCGGCAAAACCGTGTAGACAATAAAAATGAATGTAGAAAAACTACTTTTGTATACATTTAAAAAGCTTAATGTAACGTTTCAGTAATCGTATCGATGTATTCACTTTGTCGATTGTTCTTGCCCTCCTGACCCGAAAGTAACGTTGCGTACTTGCTCAGCGAATACTTCGCAGCGAGATGTGCAACGTCATCGTACTTTTGTTTTCGATTCGCACAGCTACACGCGTGACGTTGCATTCGTCGTGCTCGCGTTTTCGCTCGAATCTACTTTCCGATGCAGAAAGAAGAACTAAATGGAGCAACGTACCGTGCAAAATAATAACGCTCCGGAACAGAAGAGATAACATCAACTGCCACATCCATCCGGTGAAGTGCAGATGAATGCAATAATGGAGGAGACTCTCCGGTCACGCTTTTAATATTTAAGGGCATGACTTTTTTTTTTTATGAAAGAGAGCGAGCAGCTTTGTGCCAAAACTGAGAAAGAGCCTTTTAATATTCATCAAAGAAATACGATTGAGTCTAAAATCATAAAAATGCTATAACTATATATACCATAAGCTGATATTTGCTTAAATGTGCTAATAATTTAATAATATCTAATAAACGTAAAATAGATATTTCGCAATAAATTTAGGAAAATTCATCTTTAAATAAAATGAATTTTTTAAATTATTTGCAGAGATATCTCCCGTAAAAATTCCTTCAAAGTTTCTTTCATATTACTATGAATAAAACTGATGGGAGACGAAGACGAGGAGGAAAAAAGAAAATTCGAAAGCACGCTGGAAGCGTATCTATCCGGATATCATTATCGCGCCCTGCGATGCACGTCATGCTGCATGTGACGAGTGAATCGAGGTGTACCGCTGGATATATCGGCTGGAATCGCTGGAAACGCGCTTGTCGATTTATTTATCAGTGCGTGTAGATATGTACGCATACATATATACGCGAAAATGCACGTTACGGACGGATACGATCGCCGATGAACGTCGATGAACCACGGGTTTATCGTCCCTTATCACGCTCGAATCGCGCCCAGGCATCGAGTTAATTTTACCGTATGGAAAAGGATGAAGCCTTCCGGCTCCGGGCGACTCGCGAATAATCGCACAACCTCCTCGAGGTGCTCGTGAGTCACGGCTGGAATTAGGAGCTCTGGTTCGCAGTTCTCCATCGATCGGCAGTTTCATCCGGTCGGCGATAGTCGCGGCCTAGCAGCCGCCTGATTCATCGAGCTCGTTACAGTCGACTACTGAATCCCTATTAATTTATGCGCATCCACAAATCAAGCCGCGGAATAGAATCGTTCCTTCTTTCGCCCCCGTGCGCTCCCCATCCTCGTCCCCGCCGCGAGCTGCCGATCGTGCGCGCCGATAACGACATCGATAACTGATACATTTCGCTCACAGTTAGGCGAAACGGCGATACGAATGGCGCGTCGCTGATCTATCGGCGCGATTATTAAATGTCGCGTTACGTTGCGCCACATTGATTATTGGCGTGGTGGTCACTTACCGGGGGCCGAGACCGTAAAGCAGCCGAGGCGGCTTTTTCATGCTTATCGATCCGAGAAGATAATCGCGCGTCCAACGCGCGTTTAATCCGCGGAACGCGCGCTTCGCCCCGAGTAAAATCGCGCCGGCTTCCCTAAATCACGATCTCGATGTTTCTCCCGATATCGATGCCGAAACATTAAGCAAAATGTATTCTCCCCTTCTCCCGCCCCTCACCCTGTACACAACCGCCCTGTGGATAAGTGTCTTTGAGGCCCCGTGCGAAATCCGCCATGCGAAATCCGGCCGCGAGAAAATCGATTATCTCGCGCGTTCACCTCGGAAGAAAGAGAGAGAGAGAGAGAGAGAGAGAGAGAGAGAGAGAGAGAGAGAGAGAGAAAGAGATGCACGCGCGGGATTTCATATACGGCGATCTAGTGGTGTAGTGTCGGCTATAAATCGCCGCGGTATCGGTTGCCTCGTTGCCGAGGGTATGAGATAATGAAGGCCCCGCGCGTAATGAACGCACGCGTTAAAATCAGACGTCCCGCCCGTCCGCGCGCGCGAAGCGCAATGCTTTACCGTGCCGGAAGTCGGACGCGCTGGAAAATTGAATCGTCCGTAAAGGCGGCACAAGCCGGCCATTATTTCCATCGTTTCATTAGATTCCCGCGGGAAGGAACCCCGCGAATCTTCTCCTCCCCAACACCTCCTCCCCGCGCCCCTCTCTCTCTCTCTCTCTCTCTCTCTCTCTCTCTCTCTCTCTCTCTCTCTCTCTCCTATATTAGCTCGTTCTTCTCCCCCGGTGCGTTAACTGATAATTACATTAGCACGATGAGCGATAATTATACAGAGGACGTTTCGATGGCTATATCTCTATCGCTAAGGTGGAAGCGTTCGCCGAGCTGCGAATTTATACCTCGACCGCCGCTGCGTTTCCGTCACGTTTGGCATGGGCGCAATAACGTAATCTCTCGAATCTCCTCTCAGCGCGAACGCACTCCTGAGAATGCGAAGGAACGCAATCGTCGTTTGACCGTTTCGCCGTGTGAGAACCTCGGGAATACTTCCGCTTTTCTCGAACGGAACCTTAGTCTCAGGATAGTAACTGAACCCCCACGCAAATATTTCTTGCGCCTCGTTGTATTAAATATCTTTGATCGAAGCATCTTAAAATATCTCCACCAGCTGCAAATTATGCAGATTCTTTTAGCAACACTTTTTCCGTTTCTACGCTGTTTTTTATATAAAAAAAATAATAAATAAAAAAATCATAATGCAAATTTATAATCTATACTTTAGGAAATATGACGAGTCAAGAAGCCAAGATATTTAGAAAATAAAGTTGTAAAGATTAATCGGATCTAGTAAACAAAACTTTCCATTTTAAATTGTATTTATTCTTACACTTAATTCTTATTCATGGCACTTCTTTCCCGAAGATGCGCGGCTTAATTAAAATATATCATATTCCACCTCATAATAATAATAAAAATGTCTCCATCAGCTGCAAATTATGTAGATGTTTTTTTGGCATCACTTTTTCTCTTTCTACACTACGCTATTTTTATATAAAAAGACGATACTATAAAATGATAAATAAAAAAATCATAATGCAAATTTATAATCTATACTTTAGGAAATATGATGAGTCAAAAAGATATTTAGAAAACAAAGTTGTAAAGATTAACCGGAGTCTAGTAAACAAAACTTTCCATTTTAAATTGTATTTATTCTTACACTTAATTCTTATTCATGGCACTTCTTTCCTAAAGATGCGCGACCTAATTAAAATTTATAATCATTTTCCACCTCACGATACACATATGTAATAATAAAAAATAATTATAACCAGGATTATTTTGCACACATTAACTCTCACTTACGTGGTCACAGCGCGTACGCATGTAAATGCGCGAGACGTTTACGTGTGTCAAAGTAATGAAGAAACGTGAAACGGGATGCGGCGCGATAATCGGATCTCCCGCTCGGCGTGTCTCTGCCAGTTCTACGAGAAAATCGACTTAATTGAGTCGAATTTAAGCTTGAACATATGCTGTGGGGCGAAAGTATAACGTCGGGGTGGCAGTCGCGAGACGTCGCGCGGGTCTTCTCACTAATTGGCGATGCGAAGGGGAGCGTGTCTTGGATTTGCTCGATTTCGCTGCTAAAATTACATCGATATAATTAACTGTCGTTGCTCGTTACGAAAGGAGGAAAGGAGACATTGTGAAAGCCCACATAAGTCCCTAAGTAATTAAGCGAAGGAGGAGCATCAGGAGGATGACGCGTCTCGCGTTACGCATCGCGGCGTGCGTCTGCCCCAAAGTTCGGCGAAATTTAACGACGGCGTTTCGCAAAAAGCGCTGTACCTACCGCGTTTACGAGCCGACTTTTAATTATCTCCGACCTACCGTTTTTAATCTCCCCCCGAGGTGCCGCCCGGTCTCACGGATCGGACCGAGAGGTTTACGTAACAGGTTGGCGCTGCCATTTTTAACGAGAACTTCTCGATCCAAGACACACTGTTATCGTTTTAAAAAAAAGATGGTTTCAATAGAGAGTAATGCTTCTAACACGATTTTAAGTATGTACACGATACAAAATTAACTCTAATTGCTATGATTAAATTTATAGTCATGCAATTAGAAAATATCGCGTATAATTAAAAAAAATTGTTAAAAAGATAACACGCTATAAATCTTTCTATTTTTATTAGCTTTCTATTTATTGTTGAATTCCGTGAAATGTTTACAAGATAACTTTTACCTTATCATGAAGCAGCAGAGTAACTAGACTAGGGAAATAAAAAGCTACACACTTTTCGAGAGAATAGATTTAAGATGTTCAGAAAAAAAGTAGAAATTATGGAAGAAACGGCAGAAATGGCATATTTATGTCGGCGATAATACGCGCCATTTTGATGAGCAATTATCAATTTGGTAACTAATTACACGGATGGATTTATATAAGACTGCGGCCGGCCGGTTAAGAGTTAATTATCAACATGATGAAGAGAGCCGAAGCGACGATGGGAACATTTGGGCGCTGGAACAAGCGCATAACGTCCCGATTTCTTTTTTTTTTCTTGCGAAAACGTTATGTCATGTCGAGACAATTATTGCGCTGGCGCATCTCGATGATCGCGACGTGATGACGACGTACGCGCAATTATGTAGATGCATTAAGGATCAAGAAGACAGATTTTGAAGGAACGCCTAATCTCGTCCGGATTTCGCAAAGATTTCAATCTTTTTTATATAAATACTTTGAGTCATTCAAAAATATTTGTCTAGAGTTTCATTATGATGCAAAGATCACTTCTGTAAATAAAAATTTAATTTCATTTGTATTCCTAAACGAAAATTTAATTTTCATTTACAGACCAACTGATCTCTGCAATGAAATCTATCGCGAATCGGCAAACGACTGATTTACAACGACGGTCATTTCCGCGATGGCGTGCCGTAAATTCCGCGCGCGTCTCTGGCGCGTCGTTCTCCGCGCGATATCTCTTCCGGTTCTTCTTCATTCGCGAATGCGCGAACGTGGGTGTCAAATACGCCGATTATGCGGGATGGGCATCTGCATAGCGGGCACGCACGCTATTACACTTCTCGGCTAGAAGGAACAATACCATTATTCCCATCCTGCGAGAGGCACGCGGATATATCTTGGTACCATTGTACAGTCGCGGAATAAAACGGCCGGCAACGAGATCGCAACGATAGACCGCGAGCGTGGTTGCTCTGCGATGGTTGTTTATGCGCTAGGCAATCATAAGCAGCCCCGACGATGACTTATTCCGCGTCGAAGCTTCTTAATGAGGGTTTCTTCTCCCGAGTCGTTCCATAATGGAGACATCTGTCGCTCGTATGTTCGCTTCAATACATATCGGGGAGGAGGGGGTGGGGCAAAGACTTACCGAGTCATTTCCGCGTACGATACGAGCTGATTCAAAGTTAAGAATGTGTTACACCTATTTTCATATAATTTTTACATTTGCAATGAAAAATTTACAGATTATTTTAAATTGTATTTAAAAATACAATTTTACATTATACAAAAAAAGTTTAGCGGTAATTTAGAATTATTTAATTAAATTATTTAAATAAATAAGTAGAGGTGTGATCTAATGGAAATGTAATTGAGAGATAATGACAAAAATTTCAATTTTTTTTTTTATAAGTATTGTAAATATTCAAGAATATTTACAATTTAGAGTTTCATTGCAATGCAGAGAGATTACTTGTTTTATAAATAAAAATTTAATTTCATTCGTGTCATCACTCGTTTTGTTTGTATTCTTAATAAAAATTTTATTTTCATTTACAGAACAAATAATCTCTGTATTGCAATGAAACTTTACGTAAATTATTTTGAATACTTAAAATACTTATATTAAAAAATATAGAGATTGAGATTTTTTTTATCATTATTTCTTAATCATATTAAAGTACGTTTCTATTTTATATTTAAATAATTTTTGATCTAGATTCTAAACCACCACAAAATTTGTTGTATTACTTTTAAATGCGATCTAAAATAATCTATAACTTTTTCATAATTTTTTCATCATAAATAAAAATAATAATGCATTCTTAACATTCCATTTTAATTTAATTTTTCAGTAAATTTCGCGATCAATAGTATATGAAATAGAAGAATTTTCGCTTCAATAAACTTCGAAAATTGCGCTTTAAATTACATTTTCTCTAAAAACTTGTGACATTTACCACCAAGAAATTCACGTTCAATTGCCAGTGCAATAAAAATCGCGATGGTCAACACGACATGATGGAACAAGCTGCGTCTCGCCATCTAAAGAGTTGTCTAACGAATGGATCGATGATGTATATACGTGTCTACGTATGTATTTGTGAGATCTCGATTGTAAAGTGACAGGAGAGACATTTCACTGTCAAAATGTCTTAATAATAACGGATGTCGAAGTCAAGAAATCGTTGAAGACCGGAAAATATGAAGAAGTGATGGAATGGAATTCCTTCGGAAGAGTGCTGCAAGAGAGTCAGCTCTAACGAGAGACATTTGTGATTTAACGAACTCGAGCTCTTTTTGCCGAATTTCTCAAAACTACCTAATTACAGTTTCGAATCTCTTCCATCGATTCGAGCTAAATTATTCTTTAACGAGGACGGTATTTAAACGAGATGAAGATCTATCCGCTTTGCATCGCTCAATGTGTTTTGCGATAAGCAATTAAAGGCTCATTCGGAATCATTACTATAAATGCCCGACTCGTCTAACATTCAGAGCGAGTTTGATTTATTTTTCGCAACTTCCCGACGCAAGCTCTCCCTCCTCCCCTTCTCACTAGGCGCCGATCCCGGCACACATAGCCGACTAATCGAGACGCTAATTACAGGCACGCTCGCGGGCATCGGATCGTTAGGTCGGCGCGCGCGGCGGAGCCGCAACGTTTCCATCTTCGTTCTGAAGCGTTCTGCAGCTTCGCAATTACGTGATATGCGGCGCGGTCCATCGCGCACAAGGGCTTTCACAAGCCGCTCCGGGAATAATCAAAACTACGCATCGGCGCGCGATCTCCTTGATCCTCCACCCGAGAACGCGGCTGTATTTCCTGAGAAACGACGAATCGCGTCGGCAACGTTAAGGAGAGCATCTCGCGATCGCGTACTTTAATGTTAAATCGAACGCGCCGATCGGCTCGGAATGCTTCCGATCCTGACATCGAGATACGAGGGCAAATGTCGATAGGTCTCTTTGCCAGATACGCAAGAAGTATTTCAGAAACTCTAAACTTATTTTTAACGATGTAGCAAAAACTTTCGATAATCATAATTCTTAAAATACAATAATTGAGGGGATGACCGGGATAAAGGCACAATTCTACTTGGACCGTTTTCCCAAAAATTAGTGCGAATAAAGGAATTGATATTGCTTATATTATATATATATGAATGTTTTGAATGAATTATGGCGATGAAAACGATATGATCCATAGAAAAAAAAATGGAAAAACATTTGTTGTGTAATAAAAAAGTAGCAAGTTATTTTAATTATTCTCAAAATCAAGATTTTATAATTGCCATTATTCTGTCCATCCCCTTAATTTCTCTTGATAAATTCAATTTTTTCTCTCTTCCTAAATTATTGCGAGACCTGAAAATCCAATATGATCAATAGTACAATTTTTTGAAAACAAGCACACCGAAACTTTTGAACGTGCATATTTGCGGGTTTCAAAAAACTCTTAACCCGCTTTGCATCCGGTTGATTTTCGCAATGATAATTGGAATGTCGCTGGAAAAATTCAGGCCGTAGTAATTGCAGCAACGCGCAAAATGCCGGCATAAAAAGAAATAAATAATTCAAAAATACGCTTCTGAAAGACATGTTGGCGAACCCCTGGCAGATTTAAGAATCAAAGTTACAGAAGATTTGCGAATTAAAGTTAATAAATGCTAAAATTTACGATCTACAGCACCAAAAGGGAGAAGCATTATTCCGCCGTGTGTGCGCGAATTGGAGAAAGTCTGGCCTCATCTTCGGATGTGAGCTGACAGACGCAAGACGAGGACAATCGATTGCGGCTTTGGAGAAAGCCAAGGATCCGTGCAGTTTCCATTGCATTCGAGCAATCGAATTCTCGGCATTCTTACAGGTTTCACTCACGCTTATAAAAGCAGATAGAAAAAAATCTTAGGGTCGTGGAAGTCTACCTGACATAGATAATTTCCAATTGTCAACCTACACCCTCCTGTCCGAGAGATTCACATTCCTATGGTGGGAATTTCGTGTCCACAACTTCGTTTCACGCGTTCCCTCTTTTTCTCTTCCTCTCTCTCTCTCTCTCTCTCTCTCTCTCTCTCTCTCTCTCTCTCTCTCTCTCTCTCTCTCTCTTTCTTTTCTCTGTCCCTCACGCTGGATGACTCCTTGCATCGTCTCTTCCTTCTTATCCTGCGTTGTATCGTGCACCTGGCTACCTGCTCTACGACCTGCTCGTTCGCCGATGCTCGCGGCTGGCAACCGACAGTGTGCGGTTAAATGCGGTACACACACACGCCCTTTATATAAAAGATTAAACTGGTAACTCGCCCTGGAAAACGCTCCTCGCGCGCTTAGAGACGCGCCTCCGCACCGGGAGAATACGTCTTCTTCTGGCCATTGACGCAGTGTCCCTCAACCATACTTACTGCCAACGCTGTCCACGGGGCTGACATTCAGAGATATAAACATAGACAATTCTATCGTCGCAGTGCAGTTTCAAACATTCATTCGAGAATCACTTGGAAAAGAGAAAAATTCAAAAATTATTCTCTATTACTCCAGTAAAACATTTTTTGCAAGAACATGTATAAATATATATAAATATACATAAATATATATAATTATATAGGAAATGTTCATATATGTTCATATTATTTCTTTTTTTGTAAAATTTCTGTTTGGTATAAAAAAATAATAGTAAGAAGACATAAACAATAATTAAAAGGATAATTTCGCATTGTTTCTTTTACGAAAAATTAAGTTTGAAGAAATTGCCTATATATAATCATAGATTTTTAATCACAAATATATGAATTTACGAAACAAAATTATTCTTTTAGTTATTATTTTTTTATGTTTTTTAATTATTAATCTTTTAATTATTTTTCTAGTATAAACATATTTCGTATATAATTATACATATTTATATATATTTATATATATTCTTATATGAAAAATATTTTACCAGGACATTCATTCTCAAAAGAGAAAACACTCCAAAAAATAAATAAGTAAAAATATAAAATAACAATGAAAACAAAATGCTAACAAAATATAATGGACCACGTCGTTCCTCTCGAATTTTTCTGTGAATATGAAATTATGCAATTGCAAAAAGCTATTCATATTTATTAACTTTATGTCGATAAATTTATGTTGATGCAAATTCATGTTTACGCAAATTTGTTATAAATTCATTTGTCAGAGAGCAATTTTCGTTTTTTAATGCAGCCCGCATTAAGCTTACGCGCGATATCATATCAGATCACAACATCGATGTGCATTGGAGGTGCACTCTCGGAAAATGTGCGTCTCGTCCTGGCTCGGAATCGTAATTATGCAATTCCGAAACGACAAATTAACGCAACAAATGCGGACGAATGATAGATAATATGCGGCGATGCGGATGTGCACGCATTCAGCTCGGCGGACGTTCCTCAACTATGGATTTATAACGTTGATTTATGACTGCGAGTTCCTAATCACCATTAGTACGCATTAATGCGCGTAGAAAGCCGCGGATTCATGTTTCTCTTTTTTTCTCTTTCTCTAGCTCTCGAGGAGCGGAAAATAATTCGAAAATAATTTATAAACCGCAGAAAAATAACCGATGTCGCGGATGCGATTCGGGGCGGCAGTTTCAGCAATCGAAATTTCATAAAAGATACGCTAATATATATATATATATATATATATATATATATATATATATCCCCATATATATATATATATATATATATATATATATTGTCTTTTATATATAAAATATAATAGAAACTCCACCGCCCAGGAAAAATGCTACTCCTCGAAGAAATCAAGCATGAAGCGGAGACTTTCTCAGGCAAAAACGTGCAGTTTCTTTTCGCGTGATTACGTTTCATCTCACAGTTCCCTCTTATAACAATAACTATTATCAATATTAATTATAATTACCAATATTATCGTGATTCAAATCGCATTATCTCATAATATCATATCATTTTACAATTGTGAATATCATGATAGCATAATATGCACTAATACAACAGAGCTCTCATTGCGCGCACGTTCCGCATTTTTATAGTAAAAATGCCTAAAATATTTGATGAATAAACAACACGCGATCCGGGAACCAGTTACGTGCGAACGTGAGAGAATGTCTACCTGCGAAATCTTGTAACTGTAAGCCGCGTGTGTTACATGATCGAACGATCGCAGAAACAAACGCAAATTCCGCGCCTACAAATTCCGCCTCGCCGTGGGGGGCAACGATCCCAAATGCGGATGCGACGTTGTCGCCGCTCCTTTATGCCGCGCTCCAAGTAAATCGAACCTACGGGATGTCGTCACGTTTTCCGTGTTAATACTCGCGGAACTTCCTAGAGCCGGATCCCCGCAGCGCGTAGGTGGTCCTCGCGACTTTCGCGGTCATGATATTGCAATGATTTTTGCAATACTCCTCTCTTGCTGCGCGAAAAAAATCGCGTTCCAAAAGCGGAAAACAGATTGTTTCCAAGATAAAAGAACAAGAGGATTATTCACAAATGTATGTAACAAAAAAAAATGGAACTTAAAAGATGGATGTGGAATAAAGTACTATAATGAAATATGAGCTTCTAGACGAGATCTCTCACATAACAAATATAAATTGTATCATTCATGAAATTTAAAATAAAACGTGAGAATTGAAGAATGAAGAAATGGGGAATCATGATCCCATCTAAGAGAGTGTGCTGCTTCGCACTTAATTTATTCTTTAATTTATAGGTGCTCATAAAATTTAATATAAAATGAATAGGACTTCTTGTCAGAAAGTCCAATATTAAGATTTTTATTAATAATTACAAATTCAAATATCAAAAAGTTTTTCTTTCGAGAACGAGGTTTAGAAGATTGAGAATAAATTTGAAACATACTGACACAGATTGAGACATTCCTAAATTTCATGGAAAATTATTGATCATCCTTCTAAACTATGCGTGATGTTCCGCTGCTTTTCGCAGCGGGAATCACAGTACGCGCACAGTTAAAGTAACTATTAGATTCGACGATAATAAGCGAAAATAACTCGCGTAAACATAATTCCAAAGATATTTAACTATCGCGAAGAGAGTGCATTAATGTTACTGCGAATCGACTTCCGTCTTCCTGCATATGTACCTATGTATTAATCGCATACCGAAGTTGTGCACGCGCACGAACTTGGAAGATGACGTAAGAGAGTGGTGAGCACAAGAATGGTGTTTATAATTGCGGAATGATATTACTCATACATAAAAGAAAGGAAAACATCGATTAAATCCCTATCATTAAATGTAATAAAAGAAACAGCTAAGAACGTTAAAAATAATGTCAATTTTAACTTTAATAATTAATTAAATATAAAAATCTAGAAAAGAGATTTAATCTGAAATCCTTTATTCTTTAAGAATGCATGAGATAATTTTTTTATATTTTTTCTCTGGTTAGATCATTAAACTTTTAATACCTTATAAAAAGTAAAGAAATGTTTCTTTTCGATTTGTACAGCAATTTTCTCTGAAAGAAAGTTCGCTACAACAGTTAGAAAGCAAATAAAGCAGGTAAACGTGAACTACTCGGGGGCACAAGAAAGTTGACCGTACTTCTCCTTTCTTGTTCTTCGCATCTTTATGTTTTGTGATTGATGACAGAATTGTGATAATGACTCGCGTGCTATTTGATCGACTTGTTGACGCGATTTTCCATGTCGTGCAAGAAATTATTTTACATAGATACTACAGCGATACCTCCGGGATAACTTTGACTTTTTTACAAAACGCCGGTAATAGGCATTTCCACAGCTACGCATGATGTGTAATTCCCTTAACTTTTTATGAATCTTTTTACGATATTAAAAACTAATTTCCTGATCGCAATTGTATAAATATAGACTCGTGATTAGCTTTCAAGCAAATGAAAAATAGACATAACACGCTAAGTATAAGTATCTCAAACAGTCTATTAAAAAATACGTGACACAGAGATAAAAATTCATCTAAAATAAAACTTTAATATTTTTATCTCTGTTACCATATGAACATTTAATTTGTCGATTTTGGAAAGGCAGAATACAAATTACGTTGGAATGACTTCGATAATCTGCCTTATCAGAAATCAATTTAAAGAAGATTCGTAGCACAGAGATAAAAGTTCGTCTAAAATAAAACTTTAATATTTTTATCTGTTAATATTTGAACATTTGTCGATCTTGAGAAGGCAGAAGACAAATTATGTTGGAATAACTTCGACAATCTGGCTGCCTTATCACAAGTCAGTCTATAAAAAAAGCATAAAAATAAAAATTCATCAAAAATAAAAGTTCAATATTTTTATCCGTTAATATTTTCTACATTTAATTTATCGATCCTGGGACACAAATTACATTGGAAGGACTTCGGCAATCTGGCTGCCTTATCAAAAGTCAGTCTATAAAAAAAAGCTACATAGCATAGAAATAAAAGTTCATCAAAAATAAAAGTTCAATATTTTTATCTGTTAATATTTGAACATTTCTACATTTAATTTATCGATCTTGGAACACAAATTATATACGGAATGACTTCGACAATCTGACTGCCTTATCAGAAGTGAGTCGTCGATGACAACAGGTGCGCGATTCATTCTCGACGGATTCCCAAACATTCAGCCACCCTTCTCCCCGTACAGACGGCGTCCTAATTTATGCCTCGTTTCCCCCCGTGTACCTGTCGCAGGGGGATGGAGGGACGGGGATGGGGGGAGGGGTGTTGCACGTCGCGGCCAGCTGCGCAAACCTGAACAGCAGGTAGGAGCAGGGGTCAAACGTAGCGTCAAAACGCCGTCGTCGGGATGCAACGGCGCGCAATGGACGAGGTACCACGTGCTGGTGCTAAGTTACGAGAAACTAGTCGTAAATCGAGGTGAGTTCCGAAGTGCCTTCACCGCCGTGGGCGCCGATATAACGGTGACGGTCAGGTCGCCTGTGGCCTCCTTTTTGCGCCAACGTCCGTCCCCTCGGCCGTCTCCTCCTCGCCGTTTCTCCATCGACTTCGGCGATTCGCGTAACTGTACATTCGTTCACGTTAGCCCCCTAACCGTCATTGGCCTGAGAAAGGCGCACGGAAGGTCCATCCGAATACTTGGTGTCGGGATATTATATGTCAGGATATAAATCCAAAAACGCGGAAAAGAGATTTAAAAACGTTCTCCTTTCACTTCCTATCTGCTAAGCTAAGCGTCAGATAGAGATCTCCATTCACGAGGAAGGGCACGAATATGAAAAAGACTCAGGAGTATTAGCGTGTAAACGAGCTCACGTGAATATTATGCTTTATCTCACTCTTAATTGCCTAATTAACGCTGATGAGAAAATAATATTCAATGTTACAAGATATCGGTACCAGATAAATTGAACACACAATCTTTTTCCGTCTTTTCCAGGCTGGTTTTATTATTGTCTACTTGAAAACGGCGATGCTCGTTTGCGATACCCGCCGATCGATCGGTAATGTCAAAGAGAAGTCTCTGAAGCGAATGCACGAATTGCATACGCCGGTTTCCAGCTGTCTCGTAGGAATTTCGAGAAGCGTGGTAATCGCGTCGATCAATGACGCGTTCTTGAATCACTTCCCAGGAAAACGAGCGAGTGAGGAGCGTGTAATTACGATTCCTTGAAAGTGGGACCAGTATCTCCCGCTTGAGTATTGCACAACGATGACGTACAAGAGGATCCCGCTGTTTTTTGCACGCACGCTGACGCACACCTCGGAAGAAATCGCGTCGGGCTCTTGATGACAATGACTCCAAACCTGATTCAGGAGAACGCGAACATCACGAGACCTTTACGCTTTCGATATACCAATTATTCTGAGAATATAATAGATTTCATTTCGCATAGAATTAATCCTTTAATTTACAGCGACTAAGAAGCACAGATTTATATTAAATAATTAAAAAAAAAATTGAAGCAAAAAAAATTAAAAATCTTATTCTTCGTTCTTGCTACTTCAGCTTTAACAATTAATTGATCACAATCCATTAGATTGCATGTTGTAAAAAGATGAGAAATAGAGAAATCGTATAAAATTAGATAACAAATCTTGTCACGCATTAAAACCACTGTATAAACATCAATTAAATCTGATCAAAGATTCTTCGTGATTCCTTAAGAGATTCCAATATTTATCAAAAATTATATATTATTCTACAAATCCTTCAATTTGGATGATCCAAAATTTAAATCTTTTTTTTTATTCGTTATCAAATTGATCGTGAATATCGAAGATATAAGGAAGCAAGACGAACGCATTCAATATCGCGTTTCGTTAGCGTTTCGTTAGCGGCGTTTCCTTCCACGCAAAGACGCGTCGTTTGACACGTGGGAAAAAAGACCGTGTATTCCAGGCATCGTGCTGTAACCGCCATGGGAATTTACCCTTTGTTACGATTACATATCCTACGTATCGAGAGAAGGAAAGTTTCGTTGGAGCGGATATCTGTCTCGTTAGGCGCGTTAATTCTTCGCACAGCATTAAAGCTCATTAATAAATTAATCGAAATTACGCTGCGAAGAAAAAAGAAAATCTGACGTATTCGGGTACACAGAATCGCGGAATATCGACGGAATACCAGCGGAATACTGGCGGAACGCTCGATGCACTTATTATATTATCAAGATTGACAGGGCTTGATTGCCCGGTTTTGGATAGCTTCTGTGCAATTAACGAATCACAATTTCATCATCGCGCGGAGAGTGGATTATTTGCACCTGTCAAAGTTCAGTCGTCGACGTGGTTTACGGCGAATTTCATAATCGACTACCGTTGCTAATAAAGAATCCGCGCGCAGAGACACGCCGACAAAGATTATTTAATAGTTATCTAAAGCCCTTACGCAACCTTCCTGTTTACGCTATGATAGCCAACGCATTTACGGCCGAATAGTACCTACTAATGATAATTGATTAAGCGCGCCCCGAGATTAATATACTCGATCCCATCTGAATTTCAATAAGCAATTAGCCGCCTGAAAACTAGCCTAGAAAGCCCCCTTAGCCGCGGGCCCGCTCGCATTCAAAACGCATTTCATAATTAATAAAATAATAAAATAAGCATCAAGATCCTCTAAGAGATTTTAATTCAATTTAATACTTTCACACGGAGTTAAATGTTAAATAAACAAAAATAAGAGATGTTGTGACAAATCGTTTGATTTACGATTTCTCCTCACTTAATTAGTGATTAATTAGTTGATTATTGATTGTTAATTAAAAGCTAGATTGTTGATTACTGCTTTTTTTTCCTGTTATCTAATCGAGAGATCTCTTAATTTCTCTTGATGCTTGCACGACTTCGGTTACATCAACGTGGTTTCGTGTTGAGACGAGAATCGCTTCCCCTGCAGCAAGCCTCAGCGCGCTTAATGCAGTGGACGAACGCGTTGTCATCGTCACCCAGTATATGTCTCGCGAAGGAAGTGAGTAACAAGAAGAACCGGTCGACCTGGCACATAACCGCTTCGTATCCGTCATTTTTCCTTAGCTGATACCTGCCTCTCCTCCGTCCTCTCCTGCTGTCTGGCGTCTCTGCTCGCGCGCTCAGACTTTCCTTCGCGTGAATGTCACGTTGGCATTTTGCAACGAATCGCTAATAACCATCGCTACTATTACTACTTCGATTATTTCCTCGTTTTTTGTGATAATAAAGCGATATTCTTGCGCTTCTTTAATCTTCGATGTGCCAAAAGGTGTCATTAATCCCATGAAGCAAATTGAAATATTTTCTAACATATAAATAAACTCTCGCCATTACGATTGCAATTTCTTTAAAAATCTTCTTTTTCTAATATCTTTTTTTAATAGCTTTAAAAATTCTTTTAAAAAATTGATCTTTACACGGAAAGAACACTTTTGCTAGAAAACCTAAAAATTTAGCCAGATACAGTTCAAATAATTTTGTTAAGCCTTCAAAATTATTGTGTACAATGATGAATTGGTTGGTAGAAGAAAAATTTTGACAGTATTATTATTATATTTAAGCGTTCTCCATAATAATTTTGACGGTCCGACAAAGTTATTTTCAGATCTGGTCAAATTTTTAAATTTATCAGTAAGTGTTTTCTCCGTGTACTTTCAATACTTTCGATATCTTGGCAAATAAATTTCAAATTAAAAATTTTATAAAAGTAATTAATTCAAAATATAAATAAGATCTGGAAAATAATGATTATTTCAACATCAACATTCTATCTGATTTAGTCTCTAATCTATTTTTAGATCGCATTCTGCTCTCTCTAGATCGATTTGTGTTTCATCTGCATAACAAAAATAGCCGGCGCACCGACGAGTGCAGCAGTTGGTATCTGCGGGCAATTGAAAAACACGGTACACGATACTTTATCAGAGTATTCAGTTAACAAGCTACGCGAAACGATTTACCGCGGACTGATTTGCCGTAGGATAAAAGGTTTTCGGTGTTTTTCGTGCCGTTGTGAAACTGGACCGATCCCGCAATTCCGGGCGGTACGTGCGGTAAGGATCGCGGCATTCGCGGAAATAAGGAGAAAAAGACCGCCGATAAACAGACAGACAGACAGACAGACAGACAGACAGACAGACAGACCGGCCGGTTGAAACGAGGCGCGATTGCGCGATCGGATTACGTCAAGGTGTATCTGTCTCGGCCCGCGGTTTCCTGGTGCACATATCAGAGCGCATTAGAAACGGCATGCATTAGCGTGGCCGCTGGGTGGTACCCGGTCCCACGACCCGCGGAAAGGTCGTGATAAGTTCACGAAAGGGAAATTCGCGCGCGGATCGCGCGGCTCCCACGAAAAATCGTCGATTTGCAATTTTCCGGCAAACGAGCGTGGAAACGAACGGAGAGAGAGGGAGAGAGAGAGAGAGAGAGAGAGAGAGAGAGAGAGAGAGAGAGAGAGAGAGAGAGAGAGATACAGTTCCGCGCCGTTGTCAGGTCGTGTGTCAGCGTCGTGAGCGCGCTGTAAGATGCAATTAGGGTTGCGAACCGCGTGTGTCCCGCTCGACCGAACGGGGAGGAAACCGGGTGGAGGAAAACGTCGGAGGAAAATGTTACGGAGACACATATCCCCATAGGGACCTGTGATTTGCATTCGCTTCTGGAGCCCAGGTTTTTCAGGCGGCGATTCGGCACGCACGACCGATCCGCGCGCGTACGCAAAACCGTAATTTCCACCAGCGTGTGTGTTAATAAAACGCGCTCCGCCGTCCCGACAGGATAATAATCCGGAATCTGTTCGCCCGTCGATACGCCCGATACATACGCCGGCGATCTATTAAGATCGCCACTAAGAAATGCGTGACAACGCCGCGAACAGCATTTCCGAGAGATTCATACACCGGATAATGCGTATTGAGCGAGATACGAAGCGCCGAGAGAGAGGAACGATGTAGACTTAAATCATATTTATAACCGGTATTTCTCTCTTATGGACAGTTGAAATAAGTGCGGTTGCGCGCTCATTTCAGAACACGGTATTACGACTGATAAATTATAGATTTAATAAGACGATACATCAACTAAAATTTGTCTGCGAAATAATTAAAAACGGCGATTGTCAATTTCAGAGTTGAATAAAAAAATTTTAGAAATAAATGAAGCACTAACTGATCATTAAAAATTATTAATTGTTTCATGAGATAGCTATTTTTTATCAATTGAAAAATTAAAGGAAACATTGTTGATATCAAATTAATGCAACGAATCTATATCGAGATGTGTTTTCCCGGAATGTTTTGTTCTAAATAATATAAGCAATTGTTTAACATATAATTCGAATTCTTTTTTAAATTTTACATCTTAATATTTTGTAAAAAAAGAAGACTAATTAAATATAATTACGCCTTTGACACGTTTTTACCATTCGAACTTTCGCTGTCGTGACATTATCTGATTTTTCGACCTCGAGGTTCACCTCGTTAAGGAACGTCGTATCGTGACATAGTTGAGAAATTATTGATACTTAGACCTTGCAATGTACAGCAATCTCTTGCCTTGCGTGACTCTGCGACATCCCGTTTGCGAGATGGTAGCGCGTCAAAAACAACTTAACAAGTGACAATCAAGGTTTCGATAGTTTTATGATCCAATTGATAAAAAACCACGTGAACGATAGTAAACGATTACACTCTAAATATTGTACGAAGATATCGTAATCGAAAATATTCCCGTCCGACATGATTTTAAGGATACTCACGGTATTATTAATAGCAATACTAACACGATTTGAGAATTTGTGTGGTTTGCCAGACGACCGTCTTTCTCAGGGGATCTTCCAGAAATAAGAGTAATCTATTTGAGTTAAAATAACTAGGAGAGAGCCAAACGCGTTCGTTGCAAATTGAATCTTCATACATATAAATTAACAAGGCCAGGTATCATCGAGGTGAAAAGGAGGATCCGACGGAGGGGTGGGCGATGTACGATGTATACTTATTGAGAGTACATTACAGACGACTGCTTATGAATTTGGATCGGGGCTCGGGCGATAAGCAACACGCAACGATCCGCCGGATCGCGTCGTGGAAAATAAATCGAGACACGCAACTCACGCGCGGCGTTTGCATAATGTGGATGCGTTAGTCCGCGAACTATCTGCGAGAGCAGAATTAATCCTCCGTGGCGCAGACTTTTCGCACGGAGAAACGACGCAGAAGCAGCCGTCCTATAAAAGAAACGCGGCGATCGCAACTGCGCTGACTATGCCAGTTCGATCTCATCAACGATCTCTCTCTCTCTCTCTCTCTCTCTCTCTCTCTCTCTCTCTCTCTCTCTCTCTCTCTCTCCCCCCCCTCTCTCTCTCTCTCTCTCTCTCTCGCGCATAAAATAGTGGCTAAAATAAGACACTCCCGAAATAATCGTTAACGTGAAACGCTGTACTTAAAATCGACATCTCTCGACTTTCGAAATTAATATCCTGCCGGAAGTAGATTTTCCAAAAAAAAAAAAAAAAAAGAGAAAAAAAGAATGAAGAGAACGTTAGAACAAAAAATAGTTCGCTTCGTTTATCGACATATTTCATATATTTTATATTATCTCATAAGAATAACATTTGTTGAAGATTCCTACTTCAAATCGGAGAAAAACCTTGAACTTCGTTGGAAGTTCGTTCGAAAAACTTCCGACTTCCGAAAATTGAAGAGATAATGGTCAAGATTATAAGAATACTGTGATAAATGTTTTTTTGAATGACTAATCGAGACCAATTTCGAGACTTAGATAAATATATAAATGCTATCTTATCGTCGATGCATGTTTACTGCATGTTACCCGAAGTGAAATAGTACATATTTTTGATTATTATTGAATTAAAGATAATGATAATTTTTTTTCTTCTTCAGAAATAAATAGTCATAAATGCTTTCTTATCGTCCGTATTGTTTTGGCGGACAACGAGGATCTTCGAAAATGCCGGAGGTGCCACGCGCGAAATGCGCGTTCGCGTGTATGCCATAATAACGACACTCGTGGCTGCAAATTACGGACACCGCATACCAATCCGACGTCCGTATTCACCTTGCGAGCTTCCTCTCTTGCAGCTCGCATACGCGAAATGAAGAGATCAGAGCCTGCTTGGGCCTGCCGTACCTCCTCACACGCGTCGACCTTTATTATAAGATGCCCTTTAAACTCCACGCACGTGAGAGCAACCGCGCGCGCATAATTTTAATGCGTAAGGGTTCATTTCCCTCCGCACCGCTACGAAAGACGTAAGCTAAAATGGATACACGGATGGATAAAATAGAAATAAATAAATACACGATGAAAGCATGTGAGAAACACGCAGAGCGTGTTACTTCTGTCGCTTGGAAAGTACCGTGGCGTTATAATTCTCACCTCGCTTCTTCAATTACGTCGACTAGATTTAACGAAGGGATGATAAATGACGATCGAGAAATTGGATGCAATAACAGCGTACGTCGAGAAGAAATGCAATTTTCGAATATTTGACAAGTTCAAAAATTTCGAAAAAATAATTATAACAAAGCTGTATAATAATTTTGTATTATAAATAATTTAATGCTGATACTCGAAATAAAACTAATTTGATATTAAATAGACGTTGATGTAGTCGACTGCATCGTTTGCATCCACTCTCCACGACTTCGTCGGATTCGATTTTGCGGAGCGCGTGCTCCGAGCCGGAGGCGGTCTGTTACAAACTTACCATGACTGTTGCACGTGTGCGCCTATATGTCACCTAATGTCGCAGTTGTTGGCTGTTCAGCAGGGGCATGTCTACGAAGGAGGCAATCGGAGCGACTGATGTCGAGAGCGAAACTTGATGTCGCTGTCTCTCTTTCTTTTTCTCTCTCTGCGTTATCTCTCTTTCTATCTCTTGCTCTTTTTCTCTCTCTCTCTCTCTCTCTCGTCGTGTCGTTGCACCCTACACAGTCAACACGGATCACACCATACGTAAACACATACACATAGAGAGAGACGCGTGTCGCAAACGCGCGCGTGCATACGCCTCCTCCACTTTTCCACACACAAACACGAAATCTCTTTTTTCTGGTTCGCGCGCAAAACCTTTCGCCTTTCCGGGTCTGCCGTATAGCCAAGGCAGACTATTCAATCGGATTCCCGCGCGATCATCAGCATCGATACCGAGAGAGATTGATCAGTAGGTCAATGGGGAGGTAACGCCACCCTCTCTCGATAAAAGTCACGGTTTCCGGCGCATTTAGCTTCTCTGAAAGAAAAGAAAAAAAGAAACGGCACGAAAACGCGTGGCCGGCTCGCGTATACGATCACGCCAGTTAAGAAGTACAAGAGAAGCGACGGACGGATTTTCAACCTGGCGGACACCGACTGAGCCCACGACCGGCAGGTAGGTAAGCCGTTGCCCCTCCACCGATCGTTTGGTGCCGCACCACCACCGGTCGCCGCTCACCGTGTTCTCCATTCTCATTTCCTTCGCTTCACTTGCCTTCGCCGCTCCTTCTACTCCTCTCCTTCTTCGTTCTCCTTCGCTCCACTCGTCGTAGGTACGCGATTCCCGCAGAGACGGTTGTGCCGTCAGGCGAACTAGGTGACCGCGCGTGTGAAAGTGCATCACCGTGTTCGACTATAACGATCGCGCTCGTGTTGAGCTTCGTAAACGCTTTCATCGAGATCCTCATTGCAAAGATCTCCCATATTAACATTTAAATTCTCACAAACGTAAAAAAGTAAATAAATAATTGTGAAATTATTCGTCAAAGAACTCAATTCTGTAAAAGTTTTGCTCAACTAGTCTTACGTCATATCGAGATAAATATTTTTGTATCTAAAATCTTCGTACACGCGTCCAAAAAAAATATTGAAACGCATGAAATTTACCATTTTTATTAAAACAGTAAATATTTTTCGGAATCTTAAAAAGTATATTTCTATTTAAATGCATCGAGACATCATAAACCACGGGCTTCTATCTTGAACTATAATTAACAATTTACAAAAGTCTCGTGTTTGCAGAAGCTTTTGCGCGCGCAAGGGCTTCATGTTAGACTACGAGATAGCTATAAGATTTCATCAGACGTAACATATAGAAGTTAAATATCTGTAAGCGCTTTATCATCGAAGCCCTTGTGTGTACAATAGCTCGCTCAATGAAGTAGAATCTCGTGGTATTCATTAGTAGTAAATATGTTGCCTAGGGCACCGTTACTTCTAAAGCCGCCTCTGTCTCCCTCCATATGCTTGTACCGTAGCTTATTAACGTACAAGCGGTAGACCATAGTCATGTTCTATCTGCGTTAACGAGATTACGTCCTGCATAATTATATGCCTTTCGTTGAAGGATTATTACGGTCAAACTATATGCGGTTGCGAACAACAATTATATTCTAACATATAAAACCACAATAGTTATAAAATTTAATATGCATAAGATATAACATTCATCCATTCACTGTTGCAATATTATAATCCAGCAACGTCTTATTGATAATTTTTTCCGTTAATTATTAATTAAAAAAAATCTGCAAATCTTTTAAAATCAGGATACATGTGTGAAATATTAAATCTCGTTAGTTATAATGGGAGGAAAACATAGGTTCTTGCTGTTAATACATTATTATAATGTATATATTTTTAACTGTAGATATTATTTTATTGCTATCCTTATGGACAATATTAATGAGATGCAATAACAACATCTGGTTTTTCATCTTCTTCTTCTTCCACTTTGAGAATACTATCTTTAGGCAGATACTGTTCAAAATCAACTTTAAGCATTTCTGCTGAAGGTGCACATGTAATACGAGTTCTATCAAAGTATAATAATAATTATTATTTATTTATATAAGATCATAATTTTGTCATGTAAATAAATATTACCTTGTAATAAACCTTCAAATATTACCTTGTAATAAAAGGTCCTGGACGACGTGGCTTTGCTTCATTAACATCCTTAATAATGGTAGCAAAATTTTCCTCTAATTGCTTCGTGTCCATATCAAGCTATAAATTGATTAATAATTTTTTAAACCATCCTAACTGATAAAATTGATATTAACACTTGTTTGTAATGACATAAAATATTTATCCAACTTACCGTTCCAAATGTGATATCGACGGTTCCATAAGATTTTAAAACAACATGCGGATTTGCCGTATATTTAATGCCGTTTAAAAATTTCGTTACGAGCTTTTTGATATCGGTATTAAGAGTACCTAATAAAATAAAAATTATAAAGAATATAAAACATTGATTTCAAGATCAACATAAATCATTTAATATAAACGTTAAAAATTGCGCAAAATTTATATTTTGGAATTGAAATAGTATTTTTCAATTAGATAGTATTGCTTATATTACTTGTTACTAACAAGGCAATATATATTTACACAAATGCTTGAATGCCAAATATTACTAAGTATATACTATCTATGTTATACTATCTATACTATCTATGTTAACAATGTATTTGCATATATATATATATATATCTATATATACATATATATACATTTAATATATCTTAAATATAAAAATTTCGAAGTTTAACTACATATTTCTACCTGTTTTAGCACTAGGAAATTTTTTCCTCATAAGTCCTCTAATCAGCAGTAAATCAGGTAAAATGCTTGGTTCGCTTACAATAATATCATACTCCTTCAATGAAAATTCTCCATTCTAAAATATAACATCTATCAATTAATGATTCGCTAAAACATAATTTTTTCATGCAAACTTGTTATATATATAACAGGTACATGAGTGATTACAATATATTGAAAAGAAGTACTAATATATTGATTACATTCAAGAAACACGATGGTTAAGTGAATGCTCAGAAATCATCTGTGATTACAATGAACCTTCAGATCCATGTTAAATCTAAAATATACTAATAAGAGTGAGCGATCACTCAACAAATCTATAATCATTATTTCTTTAATACAATCATATACATACATATTTTACTTCACCTGAATCATTTTTATCAACTGTTTGCCACCAGCAAAATGAGCACCAGCTTCTCTTGCAACATCCTCCATTTCAGAAGTCTTACAAAACGCCAATATTTTTCTGCTTTGACCATGATCAAATACATGTGGCAGACATACAATTCGTGAGAAAGCTTCAACAAATTTTGTCTTTTTTACATCCTGATAACATATGATTATACATTTAGTATAGTCTCATTTATATATATTACAATTTTTCATTGCACTTTTTCTTTTTTTTCACCTGCATATCCAATTCTATAAATGCATTAATATGTGCATTTGGCATATTATATATAGTGGGGTGATGCGTCTCACGATGATTTTGCATCGCTTCTTCAAATGAATAAATTTTCCATTTATGAAATTTCGAAATCCATACATTGTCTAATGGTTCTGATCTCTTGCTGTCATCTGGTATAATATCCTTTATCTCAGGCTTCTTCTTAGCTTTACTGATATTGAAAGAAAAGTAGTACTAACATAATAGCTACATATATTCTCATAAATATGCCACATAAAAACATGCTTACTCTGCTCTCTGATTATGTGGGATGAAACCCACTTTTTCAATGACCACTTTGACTCTTTTCTTTCTAGCTTTTTCTCTCGTGCCTTTTCTGGCAGCATAGTTCCGCACTTGTAAGAAACTAATAGGACAAAAATTGAGGCAGATCGCGTGTCTATATGTTGTGGAAAAACTATTTAACAACCAGGCTGCAAAACAGAATCGCTGTCAAAAGATCTAATATTATTTTAACCATCCTATCAAATAAAAATATATAACTTGAGGTTATGTACAATAGACTTTTTATGAAGAAAGCACTCGTTAAAGAAACTTATTCGTTAAGCAACAACAAGCAAGAAAATATTTAAATTATTATTCATGTACTGTTAATGAACAAAATGTTCAAAAAAATAAGAAAAAGCATGTACCACTTGCTACTGCCGCCATATTTTACCAAGCAGAAACAACCCAGATGGCAGCAGATGACGACTCAAATTTTTACGAAGCAGATTCTATAGAAGCTTCTATAGAAGTAGAGGGAATCAAAGGGGAAAACCTAATATGGCCGAGCTTTCTCCCCACTAAAATTATATGTACATACAAACGGACAAAAAAGAATAATTGACCAATTTTATTTCGCATAAATTTACAATTCGACAAATCAAAAAATGTTTTAATATTTTGATAAACATTTTGATGTCATGGAATCTCAATTTTAAATTTGTTTTTAACATCACTTAAATTTTCCCATTTTCCCATTTTCCCATTTCCCATTTTTAAACATATAAATTATTTTCCATTGAAAATGTCTTCTTCCAGAAAACATTTTCAAAAAGGCCGTGTAAAGGATTGCTCTAATATTTCAAAAAGACGGATTTATTTATCGAGCTTGGCGAGTCTTTTTTTACCTTCACTCGAAAACAAATAATAAATAACAGGTTCAAGATGGTTCCATTTATATTTCAAGATCTTTTTTTTATTAATGGATCATAATTATGTTTATTTAGCTTTTTTACTCTTAATCTTTCTCATATAAAACTCAAGTTCCTTGCCTTCGAGGATGTAACCATCAGCTCTACCACATTGACCAGGCCTGCTTGCTATACAAGCTGAAATAAAAAAAAAAAGTTTAGTTCTAAGCAACTTTTCTCAATCTTGAAGTATACACATAATGTAAAAGAAAGTATTTTATATGCTTTCATTTTACAAGTTTTTACATTTCACATAATATAAAGAAAGTATTTTATGAATGATTCAAATTGTTTTACGTTTTATTTGTTTAAAGAGAAACATTAATATAGTCAAAAATCATATTAATAAATGTTAATTCTATAAAAGAACAAATATTAATTTTATAAAAAAATCGAATTTTTCTTACCAAGAACGCGTCCCGTTGCAAATTGCTCTTCTAAGGCAGGCTCAACCTTGGCAAATCGTTGTCTGGCTTTGTATTTGGATTCTGTTTTCTTAGAACGCTTTTTATTCAATACTTCCTCCTCTGCTTCCGTCTAAAGAAATAATTATATTCCATTTTATATCCTACATATAATATTGTATACATTTGAATCAATACGTTTTTACATATTGATTTTATTACGTTTTTTATTATCAATACGTTTTAAATTATACGTTTAAATACTGACCAGCTTAGCGCCTCTTTTGCGACCCAGTGGTAGCACATAATAACTCTCGTACCATTGCCTAAATGGCGTGGCATCGATCGTAACAATGGCATTCTTTACCAGAGTCTTGGTTCGTACCAGCTCGTTATTTGATGCATTATAAACAACGTCAATGATACGAGTTTTCCTAGTACTGCACTCAGAGCCCCAAGAGAAATTTCCTGTATCCAATCTAAGGGCTCTATACTTTTTATTACCTCCACGTGTACGGACCTTATATATATAAATAAAATAAACATGTTTATAATCAATTTCAAAGCATCATTATATTTAGACATTATATTTATGAAATTTATATCAGATCGCTGTGAGATTATGAATAATCATGGCACTCAGAGTAGGTAAGGATATCATCACTTCCATAATAAATGATATTTAAGATTCTCTTAACTAATAACAATGTAATTTATAAATTAATGATTGCAAAAACTTTAATTTTATTCTTTATAACACTAATATTCTTAATTATTATTCATCTTTATTAATGCCGATTGATTTTTAGAATTCATTTATAATCTAAGTTAAGTCTGAACTTACAGTATGAATTCGCTGTGGTCCAAGCTTGGTGTTTGCAGCTGGACGTCCTAATTCAAATTTCCTCTTCTTACGGATGGGCTTCCTCTTTCCACCAGTGGCTCGCCGTTTATGCCAATGATCTCGGGAGATACCTAAAATACAATATAAACAAACAATGTAAATTACTAAAACCTAACATTAGCGACATAGACTCACGGGAAAATTCATCAGAAAAGGAAAGTTAACCTAATTAAATGGAGCACATCGTATTGACTTTCTTTTTCTATACGATATATAATTTGCATACAACTAATTCAAAGTATCTGTATTTGTTTAGAGCATGGTGTTTGTTGTTAAATAAACAAAAGACACAAATTGAAAGCACAATCAACGCGCTCGCATTCAAAGCATGTCGCCGCTCCGAGTCGACGATTATCGAGATAGTTTCCGCGAACCGAAACGAGAATATAAAGATAATATTTTTCGCTGACAATAGAACAATGTTCGAATTACGCACAGCTCGCGTTTCATTATGATATTGCAACGAGAAAATTCGGATTCGCACGGATTAAAATAAATTTCGAGAAAACGATACCACTCACCCATCTTGCCGCGATGCAGAAAAGACCCGAGCTTACCGGAAAATTAGAGAAACCACCATCAATTGATTTTTACGAACAGAGCCGCCCTCTGCTGGTATAATACGTATTGACGCTTCTGATTGGCTGCTTTTTCGTAAAGGACTAATAAAATATTAGCGAATTCCATAAAACGCATTATGAATTTATCTATAGTTTATGTTACGTAACTGTACAAATATGCATATATGTTTTACAAAAACCACTATTAAAGACCGACGATTTTAAAGGAGTTGCATGCATAATTGTTAAAATTTTGAACATCATAATGTAATATTTAGTTTATTATTATTTCAATATTTTTTAATATATATATATATATATATATATATATATATATATATATATATATATTTATATTTACATTGCTCACTTATAGCAATTTCGGCTTGCTGTTGGGGGCATATTAAACGGTAGGATATACATGAAATTATGGAAATATAAAAATACATAAACATTTCAAAATGTTTATATAAATAGTCAATGAATTTATCGTATTATTTAGGCTGTGTTCGTAAATTCACTGCCAATATTAAAAACATGTAGTCTACGTATTCTATAGATTTTCAGTATTGGCAGTAAATTTATGAACACAGCCTTAGATAAATGTGAATTCATAATTTTATTATCAAAAAAATAATATGCTATTACATTTAGATATTTTATGAGATGGCGCTCAATTGCCCACGTTGCCGATTGGCCAATTTAAAATAAAATTATTTGATTGGTTAAGCCAGTGAAAAATCTCCAGGCATTGATCGCTGTAAGTGGCTATTTCAATGTGATCGAACGGGATGCTCTTTATTTTATGTGTAGCGGTCTTTAGTGTGCACTAGCCCGATATAGCGAGTCGAAAACGGCTTTTACTAATTTTATTAATTTTACTTAAAATCATGGTGTAAAGAAACAAAGTGTGTTCGTGAAGTAGACACACTTTGGGTTCATCTGCGCAGATATGGCGTTGGAACAAGTCGCCTTCCATATTGAAAAATAATAGTAAAGTTTTTACAAATTTGTAAAAAAACAAATTTGTGACTACGTGACATGTGACTTGATAATAGAAGATTTAATAATTATTAATAATAAAAGTCGCAATAGTAGTTCAATTAAATAAATTCATGAATTGTCCGTCCTTATTTATACTACATTTTAAATATCGCAAGAAAAACGCTGATTGACTGATATATTAATATGGCCAACTACTTGTTCCACTATCCTCATTGGTTAAACATTTTCATTCGCAAGAGCACACCTTGTTTCTTTACACCATGGCTTTTATACACTAAGGATAGATATACTTACCATATCTTTAGTATTCTTTTATATTTTACATGTATCTACGGTGCAGTCCATTTGGTCCTACAAATGCTTTGAAGTATTTTTTGATTGGTCAATTTATAAAATTCTTAGTTCTGATTGGCTAATCAAACGCTTCGAAACTTTTGTAGCGCTAAAGTGGATCGTAGCCTTAAAAGTTTACTCCAATCATAGGCAGCGATTACCGGATTCCCGCTCAGTCCCCGGCCGAGGCTTTTTCGAACGCTCGTTCTGACCGCCTTTCCAGCAAAGACCGCCTTCCCGCACCACCGTACTGTGTCATCAGTGATCCTATCGCAGCATTACGCGCCGCGTAAATGTTTGTAGCGATGCAAAGAGTGTTATACAGGCTGTGGTATGTGTTGCTGCTTGAATCGAACCTTTGCGTGGCCCACAAGTCCAAATCCTGTTGTGTTCAATCGTGCATTTACGACTGACGATTGTCTGAAAACGTTGAAAGGTATACGCATTTTCTACGGCGACGCTACGCGGGTAGTTGACTGGTGCGGAAACCGCTCGAAACGCAATTCGATGAGGGAAAGAGAGAGAAAATGTTGTTGGCTTTACGTGGCTCGTTCTTTCGTTCTCAGGAGCGCGCGAAATCGATGATGCGGTGGCTACGCGTCCCCAGCCAAGTCTTCTGTCGTGCCAGGCGTCAGCAAGGACAGCGTAACCTTCGATGTTTAAGACTGGGGAACGACGCTCCCTAATTGGCACAAAACTATCCGTCTATCAAGCTCAATATGTCTCGAGCCACTGGCTGGTCAACTCCCGCGTAAATCCCTGTGATCCCGTCGTTAATCTTGTGAAAAAAGCTTTTTAGTCTGCTGATTGCTTCTCATCATGTGTGTACATCGACGTGTCATTAATTTGTCTGTTTTATTTCGACAGCACTTTTAAAAATGAGCACCGTAAGTAGCAGTGATGACAAGCGTATGCCAGAGACGACTGTGTCGATACAGACTGTGGTGCAAAACTTGACTACAATGCAGAACGTGCAGAATGTGCAAAGTGTGCAAAGTGTACAGAACGTACAGAGTGTAGTTCATAGTAATATACAGAATATTCAACCGACTCAGACTATTGTTGGATCGGTAGGAATTGGCAATTTAGTAGGTAAATCAGTGTCCCTGGATATGAATCCGAAGTTGTCCTTAATGAAGCCTGTGGTACCTTCTGGTGCTACTTCATCTACAGAAACCAGTAAAATAACAACAACGGTAATTCTTTGTACTATGTTGAAATTATAATGTTATTGTGCTCTAGCAAAAACGAAGAGCAAAGCATAAGCATAGCGAGGAAAGCGACAAAAGTTTCTAAAAAGTATAAATTAGGATATTAAATTCAAAATAAATCTTTTTATATTCCAATGTTTTAATTTGTGCTTCTTAGAAGGTTTGTTAATTATGTTTATGTCACTTTTTTTTTGTTATTTATATTTCTATCTTAATTTTTACCAAGGTTGTTTTGTATCATTCAAAATATAATTATTTAAATTATATGTAATAATAAAATTTATTTCAATGTTCAATATTGGATAAAAATATTTGATAATTGTAGTAAGTTTTAGTAGATATAAGAAAGTTATCTATTAACTAATTATTATATCTGTATATATACATACATATATATGTATATGTGTATATATGTATGTGATGTATATGTGATATATGTATGTGTGTGTGTGTGTGTGTGTGTGTGTGTGTGTGTGTGTGTGTGTGTGTGTGTGTGTGTGTGTGTGTGTGTGTGTGTGGTGTGTGTGTGTGTGTGTGGTGTGTGTGTGTGTGTGTGTGTGTGTGTATGTATGTATGTATATATATTATGATATAATTGATTTATTAACATTAAATCCTGCTTCTAGTTATGTTCTTTAGGCTCTACAGTAAAAATAGTACCACCAGGAATGTTTACTATGGATAATAGGCCAAACCAGCCACAAGCACAACAATTGACGCAGCAGACAGTTAATATGCCAGCTACATACCATGTACCACGAGGACCTGCTGCAGTTGCTAATATCTCTGCACCCAGATCAACAGTTGCTACCCCTATTGTCAGGGTGAATACAGGACAGCCTGTGCCTACTACTAGACCAGGGTATATATATATATATATATATAAAATATATGTATATACGATACATTTGATAAAATAGAATATAATTTTTTAAATGGTAGTTAAGAAAGTAAAATAGAGTATGTTTGACAAGAGAGAAATTGAAATAATTAATCAAAAATATATGCAGATTTGTTTTAATAAAATTGTCACGTGTGTTATATCATTTATTTTTTTTTTAATAGGACTACACCGATCTCTAATCCCCAATGGCAACCCAAGACGTCAGTTGCAATATATGCACAATCACCAAGGCATCCCACGCCTCCTATTAGCAGAATCTCGAGGCCACAATCTGTATATGCGGGACAACAGCAGCGATTAATTACGCCAAACAATCAAGGAAGATCTCTTCAAGCTAGCATGGTCACTGGTAGTTCGTCTAGGTTAATAACGCCAATTTTACCAACAAACAGTAATATTACGAGACTTCCAGTTGCCCAAAACAGACCATCAACGTCACAAGTAGTAACTGTATCACAGACGACCCAAGCAAGCAGATCATCAACACAATCCATTCAAGTAAATATAAAAAATATATATATAAACAATGTATATATTTTTTTAATATTTTTTATATATGTTTATATCTGTAATGTTATTTTTTTTTGTTTACTCTTTTACATACTTTCAAAAACTTACAGTTGTGAAATACATAATTTTGAGTCATGGTACACGAATATCGACACAATGCGTTCGACCCGGCGGTGAAAGCATACGTGACGGTTGAGTGTACAACTTTTCTGATTTGCACAATATAAAGAGGAAAGATATACAATTTATGAATTTATAAATTTTATTGGAATGTTTAGCCTATTCAGTCCAGCAGACTTCTGAGTACAACAGGTACTACAAAACGTATAACTGTTCCAACACCCATCGTGGAGACAGCGAATAGAATAAGCAGTACGGCTTCGGTTACTCTCGGTTCAGTAGAATCAACAGTAGGTCGACAATTGTCAATTAACACAGTGGCTGTACCGTCCACCGTTGGCCATATTGTTATTCCTTCACAAGTACATATTTTATTTTTGAGATTGCAATATATTAAAATATATTTTCTTTTGAGATAATTGATAAATAAAACAATTGCAAACAGGTTCAACAGCAACAACAAGGTGCGCCACGGGTTGTTCAAACAGTCACATCTCTATCGAATCTTACTACTGTGTCCCAAATAATTACAACTGCAAATACACATTCAAATACAATGCGTATATTGCAAACGGCTCCAACTACGGTTGCAAAAATCACAGGAATGTCCTTGCATCCATTGCCCATTTCTCTACCAGTGAGGGCTGCATCAGCACCGATCAAGACTGCTCCTGTACAGGCTCAAAATATTGGACAAACCGTTCAGATCAAACCAGCGCAACAAGCTAATTTGCGTATGTCATCTACCAACAGCAGCACGACCACAAGTTCCGCTCAGCCGGTTCAAGGACAATACATACATCCACCGCATACTACTACTTACCTTTCTTTTGAGACCAGTGGTAAAATTATGATTTAAATTAAGCGAATAAATATATTTTTTGTTTTTTTTTTGCAATAAAAAGATTATTTAAGAATTATATTGTATTTGTAGGAACATATTCACAATTTCGTCAAGCCGCAGTACAACCAGTAAGATTAGTTGTTGAACCAGGATATGAGGAACCTCATAGTAAACCTAATGCATCTCCTAGACCAAGCATCTTGAGAAAAAGAGATCATGACAATTC
The DNA here is from genome assembly GCF_055798465.1 of Pogonomyrmex barbatus. Classification (NCBI taxonomy): domain Eukaryota; kingdom Metazoa; phylum Arthropoda; class Insecta; order Hymenoptera; family Formicidae; genus Pogonomyrmex; species Pogonomyrmex barbatus. The sequence goes on from NW_028297193.1 coordinate 5,022,729, forward strand.
ACCAATTAAAGGTATGGGACGATTACGATAACTTTGGCCCCTTAAAATGAAAATTATTTTTGAAATCTTTTTTAATAAGAGATATGAAAAAGTTCTATTTCTTACAAGGTTCTGGAAACAAAGTCCTTGAAACAAGGTCCACGTTGTACTATTTCCCATAGATTTTCGACTTTCCACGCGAAGCAAGATCCCACATCCCCTTGCTTATGGGGCCAGAAAAAGTCTATGATTGTACTGTTTCACATAGGTTTTCAACTTTCCACGCGAAGCGAGGTCTACCCACACCCTCTCCTGCTTACGGAGCGTATTTGTTGGTTGGAGAATTATTTTTATTTTTTTCATGGTTTTTTGTTAAAAATGTTTCTGAAAATCATTTTCATTTTGAGGAGCCAATGTTATCGTGATCGGGCCAAAGATATAAACAAACGATCTTGCGAAACACTTATTTTTAAATATATTTTTACTAATTTATAAAGTCAGAAATTGGGTTTAATTTTGCAATGTGTTGAAATGTATTTATAAAAAATTGATCTTATATACATTAATAAAAAAAAAATATATGTTTTTTCATAAATATGTATATTTCATAAATATAATTTTTCATAAATATATATATAGAGTTATTTACATGGAAAAAATATTTTAATATCCAGTTTATTGAAACAACTCGAAAAAAATAGGACAAAATAAATAGTTAAATTTCTAGTTAAATTTTCTATATGTATTCTTTTAGTATAATATAACTATATATAATGTAACTATAATTAATTTTTGTTTATTTCTTTCCATTTCTTATCGTATATTAAGATAAATAATTTATTGGAAATTTCCTACTATTAGTTCAGTTATACCTCCTCTTACTGAAAATCGATTAGATAAAATATATAATTTAAATTTTATATATAAGTTACAATTTCTTGCAGGTGCAGCTAAAAATTTAGTTCCTGTACTAGCGGCTTTACCATCAAGTAGAGCAATGTCCAGTCCGCCATGTTCGCCAAAAGGAGATCAGGACGGCGGTGGATGTCAAAGTTCTGGATCTACAACCGTGTCTGCTACGTCTTCGCCAGGTCTTGATGAGGAACCTGAGCAATCTAGAATTACTATTAATCCCACTATAGAAATGTCACCAAGGAAGAAGCCTCGTAAGCAACAACTTACAGGTGTAGAATTAACTGAACCTAGATGTACGGAAGAAGAGATGCAATTTCTCACAGATGAAAAAATAAAGAAAGAAGGCAAAGAGGAATCAAAAGAAAAATTGTCCGATAAGAGACAAATCTCCAATGTACAAAGTGATATCAAATCATCTACTCAGCAAACAGAAATCACAATACGGACACGACCTGTGCCAAGTTTATTAGGTATGTGTATAATATAAACATTTTATTTTATTATGTTCATTTATTATGTTACATACTTCTTATGTTAATTCTTGTATAATCCCAATTATATTCTATTTGTTTTCAGGCTCTTGGAAAAATAAATGGACAGTTAGATTACATCATTACAGAAGACCCAGCGATGTCCGACCGCGTGAAGAAAGAAGACCAACGGTTGCTGAATTGGCGCAACAGAAACATGTATTACAAAAACTGAATGGATGGAAAATCTATCATCTAACTACACAAATGGAAGATATTGCAGAACTTGAGAAACAGGTATTTGAAAAGAATATTGATTGAATTTTGTTCAGTTTAAGTGAGTAGCAAATAATTATTGTATTATATTCGTTTATAGGTTCACGAAAAATTAAAGACGACTCTAATGTTACTGGAATCGCAGCAAACTGGAAAAAATAGACATAATGATGGACTCGAACGTGTGAATGAACTAATCAAGGGCAACATGCAACGCAGTAATTTGATCAGCGAAGGCATGATCGAAGCGCGTACACAGCTCGTTGCTATATTTCAACACAAAGATCCTATTACTGATCTTTTACAACGCTGTGGTAACAAAAGAGCTCAGAAAAAGAGAGAAAAATGAGCTATCATGCTGAATGAATGCGAGTAGAATCTTTATAAATGAACTTCTTTGAAGAAAGGTTCGCTAAAGGGAACTATTTTTATCTGTGTCACAGATTCTATATATATAGGAATAAATAAATGGTTTTATAAGTCTAAAAGACATGACTATGTCACTATATAGAACGATATGTTTATAATTTTATTATATGAATCTATAATGTTTTTATTTTAATATAATACTTCTTATACTCCTTTAGACAAATGTCTTTCTATTCATTTAATTTCTGCCTTCAATTAATTTATGTATATCTCTTTTTAAACCAAATTAATTTCTTCGAGAACAAGCTAGAATATTCTTTATAACATATTAAGTATTTATATACAACATGAGGTTGTCATGGAGATAACAAATCTTGAACCATGCTTGATACCAGTAATATAATCCCCAATAGTACATACATTCCATAAAAATATATATTTTATAAAGTTTAGCAAATCTTGAAATATGTGGTGGGGATATAGTCAACCGTTAGATTTACAAGCTGAAATAACACAAAAAGAAAATTGTGTTTTAGACAATCTTGAAATATTGATTGTAGGCGCGGGTGATGCACGGCATATTATGAAGACACTAGCTTCATCTTATACACATTCTGATCAAGCTATCACGTATCATGTTATCGAACCGACTTTGGAACAAGTTGCTAGATCGGTGCTTTTATTAAGCATTTGTTTAGAAAAAGATTTGGGTATGTATTTACAAATTAATATTCAATTTATGTTGAACATCATAGGAATTAACATATGTCATGTAGTCAATATATATTAAAGGACTACAGGAAGCGACGCGATATTATTTGGAGATTTTGGGTAATACCATTTTGAGACCAGCAACAGCTAAATATCTGGCGAAATGTGCCAAACAATTGATCGATATTCCGACTCAGACCATTGACTGTCCATGGTTATCGTTAGAAAAATTTAAACATAAGGATAGAGATAATTTGGAATCCATTTTTAAGTAAGTTAACGTTAAACTTAAGAGAATATAATTCGAAAAGAGACAATGGTTTTAAACAGTAATGAATTTTGATATTTTGAAACGTTTGAACAAAATTTAATTTGAAATATTTTATAATACAAAACTCTTGAACACAGACCTAATGAAAAATTCGCCAATATCTAATTTCTAATAATTCTTTATATCACAAGATTCTGGGCGCGCGCGACACGCGAAGGAGTTCCCATTGTAAATTATTGGGATCGCAGGATTAGAAAATTATTGAAAACAAGGTACGATTATAGAGAAGGCGTTTTTGATTGGGATTATTACATGGTTTTAAAACCCAGATGTACCACTAATCTTACTATACAAGAATATAGGTAGGTTTATAGAGAGAAAAAGAAAAAGCATATAATAAAAACGATGCAAATTTATAAATGAAAATGATAACGAGATGATGATAATGAGATTACTTCGCATAGCTTTGTATAGTACTTTAGATGAAATGATTATCTCCATTGGTCATTTATAAGAAAACATCGTGTATTATTTATAATTATTAGATTTTGGAGAAATAATGGCGTAGCTTTTACATGGCTCGAAGGTGAACCAGCTAGAAGCAATCCGACTCTGTTAAATAATATAATACAATGTGGACCTGGCTTTATACATTATGCATATTTGGGAGACATCGTAAACGGTCCCTTTTTTACTTGGGCTGCTATTGAAAAAAATGAAGAAAAGTAATTAAATATTTTCGATAGAGAAATTTGCGCATTTATTGTTTCCTGTAAATAAAAATTCTTAAATTGTATATCTTGAAGGCTCAGGGCAACAGATATTGCCGAACGTGAAGTAATGCGTGCAATTCACGAAATAAAAGCAAAAGAACCACTGTGTGAAGATTATGTCGGTGCTCACAGGGATGCCTCAATTCTAAATAGCATTATAGTGAGCCAAATGCCAGATATTGAAATGGAAAACGAATCGTGGATAGATGTTGAAAATAAATCTAAGCAAAATAAAAAGATTTCTTGGGTGGAAGTACCAAACCACAAGGTACGTTTTGTATGCTGCAATAAGTCAATGGATATTTCATATAAGAGTTTTATTTTTAGATAATTTTTTATCCTGCAACATCACTGGAGTCTCTCAAATCTAAATGCGAATATATAAATAAATTCCATTTGATTTGGATAGCGCATAACATGACAAAACAATTAGCAAATCTGGCACCATTGGCATCCGCAGGTGCACCGGTGATTGTCGAATTGCGTAAACATATGGCAGACCTTCGCAAAGAGGATCTGCAAAATTTTACCAAAGAATTGAAAGAAATTGCACAAGAAAATGGACTTCGTTCACTTTATGACTTTGATTCTAATGAACATATTTTTGCTCGTTTTTGCAAAAATTAAGTGATGTTAAATATATTTTAATAATTTAATATTAAATATACATATTAGATAGCATAACATAAATAAGTTAGATAGGATAAAATAGAGAAGTTTAATCAATAAACAAAAAAATACGAATAAAAAAAGAAAATGCCAATTTAAGGCTAGATTGAGAAATAATTTTTTATCAAAGATCCTTAAAAGATCCTTAATCTTTTTTATTTTCAATTTCTTCTTTAAGTTATTCAATGTGGATCTTGAGTATGCTTTAATGTATCAATTTTTAGAAATTCAAGAAATTAGTTTTTTGATATGTAAAATTGAAGTACGTTTGTTATCATCTTAGTGAAAGAATATATATGATTTATATATGAAAAAATAATGAAAAAATCTTTTATCATTATTTTAATTACATGCATAATTTAAATATATATATATTACAAATTTGTAATATAATATAGTCAATATTTCAACAAAATGTACAAATGTTTACATATGTAAAAGTGCTTATAATACTCGATCGTGTCAAATAACCATAATTAATCATTGTACTTTATACTTTTGCACTGTCTAGATTTTCAGTTATTTCGGATACTATATTCTTATCTTTGTCTTTTTCTTCTTTTTCTTCTTCTTCAGATGACGTATCACTTTGCGGGAAGACGGGAAGCGCTAAGAACAAATATGATATTAAAACAGAGATTAAAAAGATAAATAGAAGATAATTATTAGACATTCTTACCAAGCCTATTTATTTTCTCTTTCCAGGCATCTTCTAAAAATTTATCTTGTACTGCTATCACTTCCTCAATATTTGCACAACGAGCATACTTTTCCAACAATTCATCATTCAGCTTCAAGAATGAGTGTCCCCAACGAAACTTCTCAAGATATAGCTTAGCTTCATCCGTGAATCCTGTTATAATTAAAGTAGCCGCGATAGCTTCGACACAACTCAACTCACAGGGTCTCCCAAAGTTGACAGGATTGGCAGCAACCAAGAATGGCAAGATGCGAGGATGGGCTGTCTTTACTTTATGGAAAGGAGTATCGTCTATCCGTGACCAACTACAATCTACGACTGCACAGCCGTACTTTTGCACAATTTCACGATCCAAGGGAGTCACGCACTGCAACATCGTATCCAGGACTCCATTATGAGATTGCTGTCAATGTCGTTGATTCTTTATTCTATCAACTACCTTGCTACCCTTAGGAGTGAGGCATAGGCCTTGAAATCGAGTGCCCAATCGCAACAACTTTATTAAACCTTGTCTCATCAGCTTCCTGCCAGTACATTTTTTGGGATCACAGTGCTCCAAGTCCCACATAGCCACTGGGAATGGTAACGGCCACTCGTTTGCCGACTCTGCAAGTTTGACCAGAGTCTCGGTGACCGTTGTAAAGCATAAATCCCCCGTGAAAAATGTTCCCGATCTAACCTGTCTTGTCATTCTCCTCGCTCGATTCATCCGATTCTCGGTCTCGCGACTGATGGTACCTTTGCTCCTTACCGAGGACGTGACGGTGCCTTCTCTGCAACAATTTGCTCTTGTTCTTCTTTCTACGTCCTGACATTTTCTCAGGTAATCTGATTGCTGTGTCGTTCGTCACCGTCCGTGCCCAAGATGTTTTTTGATCCGAATCCTGTTTGTTTATCCGCAACTTAACCTAACGTCCATCGTTGTAAATCGACCCTGTTAGACACGTAATTGTGATTTTTTCATGTGTGTTATTATTTATATTAAATATTTCGAGTTGTGTCTTTACACAACCGTTAGAACTAAAAAATAATTTCATCAAATATTTATATATTTGAAATAAGAACGTTCACTAAATTTCGCAAAATTGTTCCAATAGGTAATTCTGCAGAATAATTGAAAAATGGGAGAAGTAATACGCACGACAGAACATGATCCGCATTCGGTAAGAGACGACGACTCTCTGTACGTCGCTTCGAAATGCTGGGAACGCGTTATGGACGTCGCTGCCAAAGTATGTGAAAGAGAGGTCTATGATGGATCGTACGCGACATCATATTTACATTGCCTTCTACATTTGACAATCAATTTTTAGACTGGCTACAGAGAAGGGAAGCAAGACGGTGCGGATTCTGTACTACAAAATGGATTTGATATAGGCTTCAAGGATGGTTTCAAGACTGCTTTTATGCTAGGAAGGTATAAGGGTCTGGCTACTGTCTCAATGCCTTCGACTTTAGAACACCCTGCCGATGTAACTGCTATTCTTGATAAAACCAGACGAGGCGCGTGCTGGATATGCAGCATAGAATCACAAAGCGAAACTTCCAACCCACCTGAGACTGCCCCATTCTCTGAGATTCTGAATGAACAGAGAATGCACTCCACAAAAATAATAAGCAGGCTATGCGAATACTTTAAGCCAGTTTTAAAGAAATCAGGAATTGATCTCGATTCTTTAGATACTTTAGATACGGAATGAATAATTGATTTTAGAATATTTAAAAGTTCAATAAATACTTGTAAATATATTGTTATAAAAGATTAATTTTATTTCCTATATAGAAATTTTTATTAACGTCCGGATAACTCCGCGACTTAATCATACAGATTATTAACGATAAATGTTCCTTTTATAAATATAATCCCTCAGGAGAACCTTCTTTCTTTCGGTACAACACGCTTTCCTTGGACTTTTTGAAATCGTCACTGGTAACTTTCATACGTCGTTCACGTAAAGCCATTAAACCAGCCTCAGTACATATTGCCTGAAACGAGATTCGTTTTAAATTTTAATAAAGCAATAAGAAAAAATTTACAGTTATACAAGACGTATACGAAGCAAAATATTTTTATAAAAAATATTCTACCTTGATATCTGCACCGGAAAGATCATCCTTTGCCATGATTAACTCCGCGAGATTCACGTCAGGCGCCAATGTCATTCTACTCGTATGAATATTGAAAATTCTTCTTTTAGTTTTTTCATCTGGTAGTGGGAATTCTATTTTCCTGTCAATTCGACCCGGTCTAATTAAAGCAGGATCCAAGGTTTCTATTCTATTAGTAGCCATAACAACTTTCACATCGCCTCTACTGTCGAAACCTAATGATAATTTAATTAAACTTATTATCTAATATAACGAGATTTTTATTGAATTTTATATTAAAATAATTTTATATAATATATCAATTATTTTTGTATATAAAGACTAATAATGTGTCTAAAAAAATATATGATATAACATCTTCAGTCATGGCTGCATCATAATGTCTAAGTATTTTTTTTTTTTATTAATATTTAATATATAAGTACTCTAATTTATATATAAAAATTCAAATTTAATTCAAGGCTTTGTTTCTATTATATTAACTAAATTACTTTCATAATTTAGTTAATATAATTTAGTTACTGAATAAACATAGCAAACTTGCAAACTTGCAACATAGAGACCAAAACCAGAATTATATATTCATTAATAAATCAATAATCAATTTAATGATGTTGATTAAAAATCTCCTGTAAATTATTAGAAGCTTGCATACCATCCAGAATTATATATTCATTAATAAATCAATAATCAATTTAATGATGTTGATTAAAAATCTCCTGTAAATTATTAGAAGCTTGCATACCATCCAGTTGATTAAGCAATTCTAACATGGTTCTCTGAATCTCCCTTTCTCCACCACTATTGCTGTCATATCTTTTCGTTCCTACTGCGTCTATCTCGTCTATAAAGACAATAGATGGAGCATGTTCCTCAGCAACTCTGAAAAGTTCTCTCACGAGTTTTGGGCCGTCTCCTAAATATTTCTGTATAAGTTCAGAACCGACAACTCTCAAGAATGTAGCTGATGTTTGATTGGCCACAGCTTTGGCTAACAAGGTTTTTCCTGTACCAGGTGGACCGTAAAGTATCACACCCTTTGGAGGCTTAATACCCATTTCCTCATAATATTCTGGATGAGTCAATGGTAATTCTACAGATTCTTTAATCTCTTGAATTTGGGTATCAAGACCTGAAACATATTCATATAAATCATACTCCTTAAGATTTTTACAAAATACTTCAATAGAGAGCACTTTGCAAATAGATTTATTAGAATGTACATGAATGAATGAAAATTATTTAAATACAAAATATACAGAGCATACATACCTCCGATATCAGTGTAAGTTTCTTGAGGAGCCTTTTCAAGCTTCATCACTGTAACCATAGGATCTGTATCATCTCCTAAGACACCAACAACGGCATGAACTTTATGGTTCAACAGCACAGAACAACCAGGTTCCAATTGATCCTTGTCTACAAATGACAAGATGGATACATAATGTTCGGAGCCAACCGAAGTAGACACTATTGCATGATTGTCATCGATTATTTCTTCCAATGTTCCAACAGACATAGGAGTACCACGGAGATCATCCACCTTGGATCTTTCTTCTTCATTCTTCTCTTCCTGTGGCTTCAGGCGCTCCTGATTCCTAATGAACTCTTCTTCCATCAGCAAATAATCCTTTATACGCTCCATTTTCAATAGTTTCAGCCTACAACGTGTATGAGGAGTTACTTGGGGTAATTTGAGGGCTGCATCCGGCCCTTTAGTACGTCTCTTCTTTTTGCCCACTCTCGTTGGAATTGGTGGCTCATATTTTTTCTTCTTGTCTTTGTCATCTTTCTTGTCACCACCACTGCCACCAGTCCCAGATTGATTCTGACCCTGTTATGATTTATTATCGTTAAAGAATTCCGCTGATAAATAAAAATCCGAGAGAACTTAAGACTTAAACTTATTCGAAAAAAATGAAATTTGAAAGATCATATTTCTTTTAATTAAATTTGGAAAAAAGTATCTAAGGCAGAGCAAACATTTGAAAGATAATTAACCTAAACAATTAATGAACAAAGTATAACCCCAAAAAATTGACGATAACTGTTTCTTGCAATAAATATCTCCACATTTGACAGTTTACATAAAAAATTATTTAATAATTTGATAAACTCACCATCCTCTCTCACAATAGATCCTCGATTTGGTCTACCTCCCCTTCGAAACGGCGAAGTCATTCGCCTTCGCCAGCCGTTCACTTGGAATGATTCTGCGCAGTCGATAGGAAAAGATCGACTTTCATTGTTCCGCCCCGATCGATACAGGAATCTCGATTGCGAATAAAGAAACATTCGCAATTTTTCGGGAAATTTATATATTTTTCTAGATACTTTTTACATACGTACATAAAATCGCATTTATTAATTAAATAACCGAGACAAAATTAAATATGTAAAATGAATTTAATTTACAGACACGAGAAACGGATCGGGTCGCTTTGAGAAAATAATTCGCGTATCTTTCATCGTCTTCAAACAATCTTAATTGTAATAAGCACAATTTTTTTTATATTCCTCAAGGATAAACATTCTTAGAGAATTTAATTGATTTAGCTATGAATAATCAATTTTAAAATCATTAGCAATTCTTCGAGGATCTGCAATAACATCGTTAAAATGAAATGAGATTTCGACGTTCAATCAGCATACTTTATATGGGTTTCGCATTCGTTAATACATAGTATCGAAAGATATACAATATATCTTACATAATGGGACTAAGAGAGCATTCGCAAGTTTTCACGTACAAAGCTATTCATCGAGATCCGACGATGCAGACACGATGATGGAAACATCGCGAGATAACAACTCCACTGTTATCAATGCACCACTGAGATTGAGTTTATATCGAATATACTCGAACGGCAACTTTAAATGTTCGCCTGCTTGGCAGTGTGCTCTATTTTTGTACATTAACGCGTGATTAAACATTCCCTTCCCTCCCAGCCCTCCATCCTGCACGTCACAGGAACATGTCTCTCGCACACAAACACACGATCCTTATCTTCTTACTTAGCAAACTTTTGATTTAGAATCGTGAATATTCCGCTTTCCCTTTCGAGGTGCGAAAGTCGTTCCACGTGCGATGAGATAATCTCAAGATGCTATAACGCACAAGTGCAAAACAGTAATATCATTCCTTCATATATTTAAATAACTCAATTGAGAGTCACGTTACTTATATCCTACAGTGACGCACAATTCAACAACGCTAAAGAGACTTAGATTGGTGAGATTTTATTTTAGCTTGTGGATCTACATCTAGAGTACTTAAAGTAAGTACCTTCTAGCTTTTCTCGATCTCTAGCTTCTCTCTGTGCCTCGCCCTCGACATTGATTGAGCGTGAACAGAGAAAACGGAAAATACAAATGTTCATGAGAACGCGACTATCGGTCCGGTAATTGTCATCTGTAGTGAAAAAATTTCAATAAAAAAAAAAATTACGTCGGTTCTACAATGTATTAACTGAGGTGTAAAATAAAATAAACTTTTCGCTGCAATTCGAGATAATAAATAGGACTAGTTCGTGTGCTTATTGTGACTGCACTTGTCGCGTCATTCCACGTGCGATTTGGAGATTGACGGCGTTCGAAACAAAGTATCAACAAATGTTTCTTACGAAACGTTTCAATGATTATAGATTTCCGGAGCGGGAAGACTCTCGGTCGAGTTTCCAGACTCTCTGTCGCGCTCTTATTTATCCACAGTGATCGTACGTATCGTTAACATACGCATTAACGCGCGTGATAAGCATGTCTCAAGTTATTAAAGGCCAGCCAAGATAATCCTAGGATCTTCCACAGCAGCTTTGATCTTCCTCAGGAACATCACAGCCTCGCGTCCGTCGATCAGCCGATGATCGTACGTTAGAGCCACGTACATCATTGGTCGAATAACAACCTGAAAACATCAAATGTTCGTCAAGCGATGGCGATTTCGCGACGCGAGTTACAATTACGAGTTTAGAATGCAATTAAAAGATCCTATGTATTTCGTTTAAATTTACCTCTCCCTTAACGGCAATCGGTCTGTCGAAAACACCGTGCATACCGAGAATCGCGCTCTGCGGTGGATTAATGATGGGAGTTCCCAACATCGAGCCGAAAACACCACCATTGCTTATCGTGAAGGTACCACCGTCCATGTCCTCAACTGTGATCTTTCCTTTTCTTGCTTTCTCGCTTAAAGCGGCCAGGGCAATTTCAATCTCGGCAAAGTTTTTGTTCTCTACGCTGCGAAGTACCGGCACAACAAGTCCCTTTGGTGTCGCGACGGCCACGCTAATATCTACGTAATCTCTATATACTATGTCGGTGCCGTCTATCACGGCGTTCACCACAGGTTGGTCTTTTAAAGCGTAGGCACTAGCCGCGACAAACGGACTCATGAAACCAAGTTTGATGCCATACTTATTCGAGAACGATTCTTGATGCATCTTTCGGAACTCAATAATGCGACTGCAAATTATATTAAATTATATTAAATAAAAATACGTAAGAATAATGTCATATGAACGCATACAAACATACACAAACACACATATGACACAGATATGACAATGATTGAAATTACCTCATATCAATTTCATTGAATGTGGTTAACATAGCATTCGTATTCTGTGCGTCCTTCAATCGTTCCGCGATACGCAAGCGCATTCTGTTCATTTTCACTCGTTGCTCTGTCCTAGTGCCGATTATCTCACGTGTATAATCGGCAGGAGGTAGCTGTACTTTCGCGCCTTCTAGTGACTGAAATCATATTATTCACATCATAATCTTAAGAAGTTATATATACAATAATACTCATCATTGATATTTACCTGGGCGTGTTTAATGGCCGCTACAGGCATCGACACGGTAGGAGCCTGCTGAGGTGGTGGTTGAGTGCTTGGAGGAATTGGTGGTGTCGTAGGTCGTGGCGGCGGCGGCGGCGGTGGTGATGGAGCTGCACGCGGAGGTGGTGGTGCGGTTGGTGTTGGTGGTGGCGCTTCCGCAGGTGCTGCAGGTGGCTCTTTTTCTGGGGCAGCTGCAGCGGTTGCACCAATATCAATGGTGCATAATTTTTGTCCCGGTTTCACGGTATCGCCATCCTTAACGAAAAGCTCCTTTATGACGCCGGATCCAGGCGCCGGCACAGGAACCGAAGTCTAACCGAAGGATAAGGGCGATTAAATGTGGAATGCCTCTTATCATTGCGATTATTACTCTTATTCTTTATAATCGAAAAGAAACGTGAAACATTCAAAATGCACACCTTGTCCGTTTCGATCTCGCAAAGAACATCGTCTTCCTTCACCTGATCGCCAACTTTCTTTTCCCACCTCACATCGCCCTCACTCACACTTTCGGCAAATGGGGGAACTACAACTTCTCTGATCTCCCCTTTAGATAATGCAAATTGTAAATAAATTCTAATCTCAATCTTTATTAATAAATTATAGTATGGAACATGCAACACTTACATAGTGCTGAAGTTGAATGTATATGTCTTGCTTGATTTATCCAAAAATGGTTTGCCTTGTACTTTTTGCATCTACAAACAAAATATTTTAATCTTTTTTAATCTTTGTCCCAGTTTTAGAAACTTAACATAGCATCAAAAAACTATTGTTCTTCAAACATTATCAATATCAAATTTCAATTAATTTAAAAAATATAAAAATAGAAATATAAAATAATGCATACAATGTTACTTACAACAGAGATTTGGTATTGGCTACATGCTCAGCATGGATAACTACAGTACGTCCTATAAAAATGATTTATTACAGTTAATCATTTTTTGCTGATAAGCTTTTCCAATCGACATATATTGCTGTTGCTCTGAGTCCTCGTTATATTTCATCAGTGTCTTATCAGTGTTTTATATGTCATCTCTCATTAATCTTACCTTGACTATACAACGATCTCGCAACCTGTAAAAAGAACGAACGGAACTAGTTAGTCTTATTCCAACAATGACATGTTCGACACGGCAGCGACAAACCAATGAAAAAAGATAAAATTCTTAGAAAAACGAGCGAGCGATCTTATGAAATACCGACACGATACGGCAGCCTCGCCGAGGATAAAAATAGTCACAAAAATAATCATTATTTCCATCGCGGAAAGATAAAAAAATAGAAGAAAAACAAAGAGAAAACAAAAATCAATGTCAATCAATGGAATGATTGTGATGTCAAGATTATTTGCCGAGGAGAACCGGCGATTAGGGAAACTTATTTGACAGGTGACGATATTCCACGCGAGTCACGAGGAAATTCTCGGGTCGAGAAAGGCGCATATTATGTAATCGCCGTCGCAGTCAAAAGAACCGGAGGAGCCTTGACGAATCTCGGGGGAAGAACAAATGGAACCAGGATTCGGTGAACATTTCTCGGATTAAATTCCGTACCCTTGGAACGAGCATGGGCTCGAGCGCCGTGAGTTAGGCGGGCTAGGAGGAATCGATGCAGAGCGGGAAAGTGACTCAAGAAAAGCATTTCGCCTCTCGCCTACTCACCTCGGCCCGCAACACGCTACTCCGCGTGATCACGCGTGGCACAAGCCGCGAACAATTGGACAGCATCGCGGCCATCCCTCGGACAGATGAACTGTACACTCGCACTCGAACGTCCGTTCACGAACAGCAGGCAGCGGCAGATAGGAACGATGGCACGCGCGCACGATTTCTCGCGGCGGAGACCGACAGGGCTCGGAACTCGGAAGTGGGTAGATTCTGAGAGATGAGGGGTTATGATCGGATGAGCGACATCTGTTAAGAATGGACTGCACTAGTGTTTTATTTTTCCACCATGTGAGATGGAGTCTAACGTTTGAAGGATATTGTAAAAGAAAATTTCGTATATCTCTTACATATTCGGACTACATTATTTTGTGTATAAAAACTAAAAATATTTGTATATTCTCTCTCTGTTTCTCCGATCTTTAAAATTTTAAATTTGATACATATTATTTAAAAAATTTTTTAAATCTTCTTTATTTCTTGATGCCCTTTACTATGTCTCCTGTAGTCAATGTGAAATAAATAAGGCTGAACTATTATTACTAATATTTTGGAAAAAAAGCAATGTGCAAATTATACAGGAACAGATTTCTGTAAACAGGAATTGTAGCTTTCTTTGCTATTAATGTATTAAAATTATATTTGAGACATCAAGATTTACATGACTTCCTCATATAACATTATAATTATAATCTTATACAACCTATATATAACAATAAAAAAAAAAATAACATACATTACATAAAAGAAAATAAAAGAAAAATAACATACATTACATAGTCTCAATGTAATTTCTATAGACTTATTTATTTTTTGTACAGCCTTGATTCTCAGTATATCTTTGGCGAATAGTGGTGCCTATCCATATTGATAATTTTTTATTATACATCTCTTCAGAGATACATGTAACAAATAATGCAAACACAGTCAGTCTTGCATGCTCAATAAACTCTGCTGTGATTTCTTCTGGCATCCTTTGGAACTTTGTATCAAAATATGGATATCCAATGACATGTACATAATCAAAAGGTTGAATTTCTTTACCTAACAAACCACCGTTTGTCTCTGACCACCATTCATTCTCCAGAATCTGTCAATAAAAGCAATCGTTGCAACAAATAATTTATAATATAATTCTCTATATTTTTAATTATATATAATATATATATATATACATATATATATATATATATATATATATATATATATATATATATATATATATATATGAGATCTCTTAAACACTTACAGCTACATCATGCAGAGATACATCACATGGATAGGAGAATCCTGGACGTATCTTGGGAAACTTCTTTGGATAATTTTTATTCATTTTCATCTTATTGCTTCTCAAATTTTCAGCTTGGTGCCTATACTTCTCATCAATTTGTTGCCGTTGTTTCAATGATAACATATATTGTTCTAATTTATAA